>NW_027186352.1:217491-231358 GCF_028583685.1 Petaurus breviceps papuanus
CACACTTGGACCCAAACCAACGCAGTTCCTCCTCCTCCTCTCACTTTCCCTCCCTCCTTCCTCCCCCTCCAGAACCCTGGACTGCTCTTCCCTCCTTTTTTCCCCCTTCTCCTCCTAAAGCAGGCGCTTCCTTCTCCCAGGACCCTGGACAGCTCCTCCTCTGCAACTTTCTCGTCCTCCTTCCTTCGAAGCTCAGAATGGCAGGAGCTAGTCCTAACCCCTGTGGATTCCTGGGGGACTTAGGGTCCACTCAGACCCAAGGTTGTTGGCGAGAACAGCCTCCAGGAAACAGGGAGAAGCTAGGGTTAGAGGCCCCCAAAGTAAGCTGATTGGTTCCCAAAGGAAAACGTCCTGGCTCCTTGGCAAGAGTTGGGCCTCAGGTCATCACAATGTGTCTTTGTCATAAGGGAGGGCTCACTGGGAAGAAAGTATTCTGACTGTGCCAGAAAAAGCCTCAAGGAGTCCACTAGAACTCTCAGACCAGCCGTGTACAATGTCTAGGGATGGGGATCCCCAGAGAGCTCACCCCAGGCCTCTTCTGACTTCTAGCCAAGCCCACAGTGAGATCCTGGGACTCTCCCAACCATTTCACAACTCCCTGAATGCTTTCACCTCACTCCCTTTATCTGTTTAGTTCCAAATTGCTCTGTGGTCTCATCTCTCTGTCTTCACCTTCCCCACAGTCAGTTGCCAGGGTACTTAGGCAATGGAAGGCAGATATCCTCAGGCAATTAGCAGATGGTAGGACCTCTACTGACAGTTCTCTGCTGTTCTATAGGGCCACATCCAAAGGCATTGGCTTATTTGTGGGGTTTGCCTGTCTCCCTCTTGGACACCCCAAACCAAACGCCCCATAGGATGTCACTCGAACTCCTCATTCTTCCCTCCACACTTCCCAGGACCAAACTAACACCCCCTTAACTTCTTCTCTCACCACGTAGCCAGGCCTTTTGGTTCTGCCTTCATGACCCCTCTTGCCTGACCCTACTGCACCCCACTCCCACTCCTTGTCACCTGCCAGGACCCTGTCTCTCACACACCCTGTAACTCAGACATCTCCAGGCACAAATGCAACAGGCTCTGTTTGGCCCCACCTGCCTCTTTGGCCTCCTGGGAATTTCTCTGGCCATCTCCCAGGCTTGCCTTCTTCCTTGCTTCTGTAGAGTTCTTGGTGTGCTGTCTCCTCACACTGCTGATTCCCTTTCTTTGTAAGGCTGGCACTTCTCAAATTTTAGTAAATTGATTGTTTCCTCTTCAAACCTGAGGTGATTGGTATTGCCACAGTGCCCCAAGTGAGGAACCCAGAGTCAGGGAGACCTAAGACCAAATCCAGCCTCAAGCCCTTCCTGGCTAAGTGACCCTGGGCTGCCTGCCTCCATTTCCTCAGCTGTAAAGTGGGAATAGGATCAAATGAGAGAGTAATTGTAAAGCACTTAACCCTGAGGGGGCACTGAATAAACTCATTCCTTGCCTTCCTTTCCAGGCTCATTCTGTTTCTCACCATCCTTTTGATCTGGCTGCTGCTGTTTGAAAAGGTAGTTATATGAAGCATGCACCAAATGGGACAAAGGACCATCACCACAATTCTCAGTCCATTCTCAATGCAGGTTTTTCAGGTGACAGACACTGAGTTAGGTTCATTTCTCTTTGAGAGACTCTTGTTTCGTTCCCTCAAGACAAGCACAAGCAGAAGACTTAGATGGCATCCCTGTCTCCCCCCACCCCTGACTGCTCAGCTGGTCCTCAGTTTTTAGAGTAATGGTTTGCTTTGCCCTCAGGTGAACACTTTGTGATATCTGTGACCCAGTCCTGGAAACATGAGTGAGTTTCGGATTCACCACGATGTGAACGAGCTGCTGAGTTTGCTTCGTGTGCATGGAGGGGATGGCGCTGAGGTCTACATCGACCTGCTGCAGAAGAATCGAACGCCCTACGTCACCACAACTGTGTCTGCACACAGCGCCAAAGTGAGCCCCTCCCGCTTCCAGGCATCAGCCCCCTTAGATTGGAAGCCCCTCCCAAGCAAGGACTGTCTGGTGTCTTGTTTTTGTATCTCTAGCACTGCACACAGTGCCCAGGACCAGTCGTGCTTTGAAAATGTTTATGGACTGACTGCTAAGAATTGAATACATTGAGGCCTTGTAAAGAAAGGCCACTTGGGCAGAAAGCTGTGGGTCCAAGGTCCTCCTCTGATCACACACCAGTTGTGTGACCTGGGGTTGGTCTCAGGCAGAAAGCTGCAGAGAAAGCGCTAGCCTGCTGTGGTGAAGGGAGTTTGCTCCCCTGGGATTTCCTAAGAGTAGATAAATGACAGGGGCCGTCCCATCCCTAAAACCTTTTCAAGCCAACATTAGCATCCTAGTGTGTGATAATGTTCAAAGCATCCACTCTCCTCCAGCTGATTCCCTGATGTTATCTTCAGTACTAACCTCAAATAGAACCAAATTCATTTTTCCTGAATTCCCAAAATACAGGTTTTTATTTGTACTCTGTCCTGACAATTCTGCGGTACAGTTTGCTACTTCTTGTGCTCCTTAACTCCAGCCCTCACCTTGTCTTTCCTACAAGTTCCATGCTTTGTAAGCTTGTGTCCCTGCTAGTTTGGAATGTGGTAGAGAAGCTGTGTAGGAGGGTGGTGGTGAAGGGGACCTCATGTGCCTCTGAAGGTAGATGGAATGCAGGCGGGGGTCTGTGGGAGGTGAAGGCCCAGAGAGGGATGGAGAAGCAGCCCTGCAGGTGGGGCTGGGGGGCCATCCTCCATTTGACTCTTGGTCTGGACCCTCAGTGGCTCACTTGACCTCAGCAGTTGGTTGTCTTTCCTCTTCTTGAGATGATGTGCTGATGCTTGGTGTGCTTCCTAGGTTAAAATAGCAGAATTTTCCCGAACTCCTGAAGATTTTCTGAAGAAGTATGATGAGCTGAAGTCAAAGAATGCCCGAAATCTTGACCCTCTGGTCTACCTCTTGGCAAAACTCACAGAAGATAGAGAGGTAGTTTCTTATCTCATGGAAAACACAAGTTCCTCAGGGGTGGGTGCAGAGCCCGTTGGGGAGGAGAGTTGAGCTGTGCCTTCATGCTGGGAGGCAGAGATAGTTAAGCAGAGCAGAGAGAGATAGAGGGCAGAAGGCCTGGATTCAAATCCCACCAGTGAGAAGTTTTGTCCCTCTGTGTGCCAGGAGCCACCCTAGGATTCCTCTGCTAGGGCTGCCCAGATTAACTTTACTATGGAACTGGAAGTGCCAGCTTCTGTTCCCTGTCCAAGCCAACGCACTGAGGTGCCAGCTGTTCCCAAGGCTTCCTGGGAGGCAGGCATGGCAGGAGCTTTCCTGCTGTGTTGGGTGGGGTGCCCTGAAGGCCTCAGGTCCTTCCTCACAGTGACTACTGATGTGTTTCACCCCTTGGATGTTAATAGATACTGTGTGGAAGGGATGAGTCCGACTCTAACCCTAAATTTCTAGAAAGATAAATGCAGGGGGATTGTCTTACTCTTGGAATAGTGCAGACTTTTCTTCCCAGATAGTCAGGGACAAGAAGGCTCAGAACCCTGGCCCTCCTGGCCAGCTCCTTTTCTCACAGGCAGTAACCCAATCAGAAACTAGGGTTCATGTACTTCATCCTTCGGTCTAACAAATTGGTCGTGTGCCCATGTTTCAGACGCTTCAGTATCTGCAGCAGAATGCCAAAGACAGGGCCGAGCTGGCTGCCAGCGCGGCTGTGAGCAGCAGCACCAACTTTAGCGTCCCTTCGACGGCATCAAAGATTTCTATGCAGGAGCTGGAGGAACTGCGGAAGCAGCTGGGCAGTGTGGCCACTGGCCCCAACCTACAGCAGGTCTGCATCTCCGTCTTCTGTCTTCCTCTGGAGCCCAGACTGCCCCCTGCAGTTACCCAGCCCCCATCAGGGCTTAGGTGGGTTGTGCTCCTGGCAGGGGCTGGTGACTGGACTCACAGATAAGTACCAACTGCGGTAAAGTGGGCAGAAGAGCAGCCCTTCCCAGGGTAGTGGGAGGACCAGGTGAAGTCCCTTCTGGAAACATGTGCTTTTGCTAAATCTTTCTCTAAGCACATGTGGGCAGGGCTGATCTGCAGGAGTGCTATTCTGATGGGACAGCAGGGACCTGTGAAAGTGCAGGCCACATCCGTGTCAGGGTCAGCGCATGCACACACACATAGGCACACACAGTCGTTACTTGAAGTGTTGGGGAGGGTTCCACATCTTAAAGGAAGAGAGGAACTCTGAGGCAGAAGTGAGGAGAGACAGCACACCAGGCATGAGGGATGGCTAGTACAAAGGCCAGGAGACAGGAGATGGGTTGTGGTAGGTGAGGAACAGAGAAAAGACCACTGCAGCCCAATGGCAGGGTAGGAGACAGGGAGTGATGTCTAGTGGGGCTGGAAAGGCGGGTTTCCTCAGGCCTGTTCAGGGTTTTAAAAGCTAAACCAAAAAGGGCCTGTTTCATTCTGGAGGTGATGAGGGGCCCTGGGACTTGACAGAGCAGAAGAGTCAGGGCCAGGCCTGCCTTTGAAAAGAGAAGACTGGACCCAAAAGGGGAGAGGTTTGAGGCCGTGTGAGCAGTGAGGAGGCTTTTTTGGGGGTGAGAGGCATGAGGGCCTGATGAGAGAGGCTAGGTGGGATCAGCTGGGGATGAAATCTGAATCAGAGAAGAGACCTGAGAGGGTCCAGCAGGGAGGATGAGCTGTGACCCCCACCCCCCAGCTGGGGAACCTGGTGATGATGAGAAGCCAGCAGAGGGGGACTGAGACAAGAGAGGGAAAAGGGTGGGGCGGGCAGGAAGGATGAGGTCTGGGAGAGGACCAGGGAGGAGAGACGGAGGGCTAGTCTGGGCCTACTGATGGGAATGAGGCTCTGGGGCACTGGGCCAGGGCTGCCTCCAAGACAGATAAAGTACCACCCTAACAAGGGGGAAACACACCTCGAACATCATGGTCACGGTACAGAGGGGCATTGGGGGGGCAGCGGGGTGCAAACACTCAGACCTCTTTGTGAGCTCCTCCAGCGGCCAGCAACCTTCTACTGTGCCTCTTCTGGGACCTCCCTGCTTCCAGTCTTCTCCCTGGTCCCATGTTCTTGTTGAGACTTTGATGCAGCCCTCATCTCCGAAACAGTCTTAGTTTGGTGAACCTCCCCCTGCCCTCTGTTGATGTGGACAGTGAGGGTCAGGAAGGGGTACTGCCTCGGGGTGAGGAGCCGCTGCAGCCTGGAACTCACAGGGTCAGCGGAAGAGAAGGTAGACTGGTGCCCTGAGGGTAGTGGGGGAGAGGGAGTCCTTCTTCCAGCTCCTCTGCCTGTGGCTGCCTCAGGTGAGCACCAGGCAGGGCCCAGCTTTGCCAGAACCTCTCTTTCCCTGGAGTCCTATTGGCCACTTGGCTGTGGGTCCACTTTTGCCCTGGAATAGTTGTTGCTGCCCATAGAAGTGATTGCAAGCGGGATGTTTTATTCTGAAATCACCTGGCTCATATGGGAAAAGCCTGTCTCAACTCTTTTCTTATTTTAAAAAACCGTCTCAGTCACAGGAACTCACAAGAAAGATGCTCCGGGACCAACAGAGCAAAAGAAACTCAGGCCACCATCTGCCTGTGTTTCCCGCATGGGTATACGAGAGACCGACCCTGCTTGGGGATTTCTTGGTTGGCTCTGGCCTCAGCTCGGATTCTGCTCCGCCTGTCGGTATGGGCTCCTGAGAGGTCAGAGACAGTGGAGGGGGAGAGACCCTGGGGTGGCAAAGGGCCCAGCCAGGGGCAAGGACTGCCCTGCCCCTCTCTGAGCCCCTCTCCTCGGCCAACTTCCCTGGGTATGTGCAGGGAGGGTCCTGAAGGAAGTGTCCTAACCCTAAAGACAGGAGTCCTCAAGCAAGGGCTTGGAGAGTTAGGCTGCTCCTAGACAAGATGAGCTGCCCCTTCAGGCAGAGAGGGCTGGGCTCAGATCAAAGGGTTCACACTTAGTAGATAGTGCCTAGTACACAATAGGTGCCATGTCAATGATGGTGGAAGGGAGGGAAAGGGTTGGTATTTTTCCCCAAAGGGATGGGGGAGAACTCCAAGAAAGGGGTCCTGGGGACCCCTTTTAGAAGGGAAGGTCAGTGTTCCTTGGATTTGGGAATTCACCTAAGCCCTGGCAGTGGCCCCCCACTCTCAACTGTGATTTTTGGGGTTCTGTTTTCTTTCCCTGCCCCTGGGGGAGGCTCCTCTCCCCAGGAACCAAGCGGCTGAGTCGTTAGGAGGCCTTGACCCAAATCCTGTCTGGGACCCTAGCTAGCCTTAGGCAGACACGAGCAGGTCCCTTCCTTGCTGAGGCCTGTGATACCTGGCCTCCCTCCTATGCTGGTGCTGGAGATACTCCCGTGAAGCCCTTTGCAGAGTCCAAAGAGGTCCATAAACCTCCATCCTGATTGTGAAGGGGGTCATCCTAAGCTAGGAGTATCCGCCTAGAGTGACCTGTGTTTCACAAAGGCCTTGAGAAGAGGCTGTTTGAGCCCACCTTTGGATACCCTCTCCCGTGGAAGAAAAGGGAAGCAGCCTCCCCTCAAGGCAAAATGCCCTTTAGGGTGCTGGCCACAGGCTGTCTTGAAGGTGGAGCCCCGACAATGGCCCCTGGATGATTATCCTTTGGAGCCAGGACTAGAAGCTATTACCTGCTTCCTGCTAGGCCCAGACACCCCAGAGACAGCTGCTTGATGAACAGCATCCCCCTGTTTTTAGGGTTGGGAGTTGGAAACTGATCGGTCCTCTGTGTTCCTTTTGGGGGCCTTTTGGTCTGACTTTCCAAAGGGAGCTTGCCCTTGGCCTCTCAAGAATCTGCCATTGTGGAGGACCTGCTGTATGTTCTGGTCGGAGTGGACGGGCGCTACATCACAGCTCAAGCCCTCATCAGCAGGCAGAGCCGCACGTTCCTCATGGAGCCTAATCTAGACATGTCCGTCAAGGAGCTGGTGAGCAGGATTCTTCCAGTGGCCGCAAGTTACTCAGCAGTGACCAGGTAGGTGCCACCTGTGTGTCTGCCTGACTCCCTGGCCGGCCTCCCTCAGGGGCCCTCCCTTTTCCTCCACCGTCTCTTGGGTGCTGTGTTCCTTTGTGCTTCCTGCCACCTGACAAGCTCACCCATCCAGGGACCTTCCATCCTCGGTTCACAGTCTCTGGCTCCCTCCAACCCTGGGGGCTTTAGCTCTCAAAAGGATCTCCCTTCAGATGCTCTCTCCTTCTCATTCCTCCAGAATGTTTTCTGTCCGCCCTCAAAAGCTGGCTTAGACGCTTCTAAGTTATCCCAAACTCCTGTCCAGGAGGGAGACAGGATGGCCCCTAGAGGTTCCTCTTGGCTCTTCTGTGTTGGGCCATCCCCATCCTCTGCTCTTGGAGAGAGAGGCCTCCTGTTCGGATGCTTGGTTTCTGTGTTGTTGTCAACTTCTCTGAGCATCAGTGGGCACTGATTAATGGGGGCGTATTCAGATTTCTTCCCCTCTTAACCCCGTACAGCTAATGCTGGGGGGGGGGGGGTGGTGTGTGTGAGTACGACTGGCTGGGTCTGGCTGTCTCTGTGGAGGTGAGTCCTTTTCAGGGCAGACTCTGCATGTGCACATCATGAGTCCTCCAGCATCAGGTCATCTAGCAGCCCTTGAATCATGTTCCTTGTTTCTGTCCGAAGGGCAATAAAGTCTGCTCTCCTCCTCCTTGCTTCATCACACCTAGGAGTGCACAAGCCCACTGGCCATTGAGCTAATTCCCTTTCCTTCTTTGGGTCTGGTTTATCCTGAAAATGATCGTCCAGTGCCCCATCAGCAGAGCCAGCTAGGCTTTCCAACAATCTTGTGGGTCATTTTGCCAGGCCCTGAGAGCCGAGTAACTCTCGAAGATGACCGACAGTGCCCTTTTCTTTCCCTCGGCCTCCATTACTATGGGGCCACACCCCACTGAGGCCTGGTTTTCCTTACTGAGTGGCCTGCCTGTGGGGGACAAGCCTCTCCAGACTTAGCCAGGCCAGACCTTGGACAGCAGCTTTGGCCCCTTGTCAATCTCACATATGGTAAGCACTTAGTGGCTTTATGCAATTCAGTCAACCCCTAATATTCCCTGTGCTCTGCCCTGCCAAGAATCAGGCAGCTATAGAGGCCCCCACCCTGGCCTTCTTGGCTCCTCCTCAGCTGCTGAAGGTTAAAACCTATGTTATCTAATGCCTCCTGCCACTTAAACCCAAGAGTTTAACCCTCTTCTGCTTCAGGATTTTTCATCTCTCCACTCCTGACTGTTCCCTCAAACTCTAAATTCCACCTCCATTTTTCTTCCTTTATCCCCTCTCTGGCCTCCTGAAGCTTGTTTCTGAGCTGACCACTCAATTGAAACTGATTTCCTGAGGTCACCATGGACCTCTCCTTCCTAAGACTCGGAAGCCCTCTCTGAGGCCTTATACACTGCCAACCCCCTTGTCCCATGACTGTCTCCTGCCTTTCTTCTCTCTGTCCCATCCTTTTTTTTTAGTATAAAAACAAATACATAATGAGAAAAAGACATAAAATTAAATATGAAATAAGAAAAGAAAAAAGGCATATCATGTGCACAGCAGAACATTAAGAGAGGATTCAAAATAGACAGCAATAAGTGTCCAGTTCAAGGAGGCCTGTATAATAAATACTATGTGCTGTGTTCACAGATAGCCCTCTTTTCTTTGCTTCCTTGGAAGTTTTCTTTTGTTTTCTACTGGGTACTGTTTACTTTGGGCTTTTTTCCCCTTCCTCCTTCTTTCCCCCAGAAGGCTACAGGTAAGCACATATATATATATATATATATATATGTGGAGTCAAAGACACACACACGCATATACATACACACATGTACACATACACGGGCATACACATGCATGCATCCACATGCATACATATATAGACATGTACTTTCTCTAACAAATTCTCCTTCTGATCTTTGTTTTTGTCTCTCTTATTTCCTATCACTCCTAACTCCTCTACTTTACTTCTGCCCTCTTATGACTTCACCCTTGTCCTCTCGTTCCCATAAATCTGCACACACTCTTGTGCCCACCTTTGACCTATTCCCTCCCCTCCTCGAGAGATCCCTCCCTCGTCCCTTCCCCCTCCTCTGGCATTTGATTTCTTTCTGAATTTAAAAGACTGGTACACTCTGCTTAATATACATGTATTGTTCCCCCTTGAACCCATTCCTGCTGAAAGTAGGGTTCCAGAAGTACCACCCTGCTTCCCCACCTAATTCCTCTGTGTGGCTTTCTCCTTTTGCTCTTTGGAGCTGTTTCTGAATGGATTTCCTTTTTAAAGTCATATCACACTCAGGTCTGCCCCAGTCTTTCTTACGAGCTGTCCAGTTACTAATAATGATCTTAGCCAGGTTTTGCATTTTCCATACATAAAAGGTAAACAGTCTGCCCTTACTGAGTCCCTTGCCATTAGCCTTTGGACTGTACCTTATGTTTCTCTTGCCTCTTGGATGTCAAATCGTATATTTTTTTTAACAAAATCCTAAAAGCCTGACAGTTCATTCAAAATTCATTTTTTTTTTCATTCAGGATTATGCTTGGTTTTGCTGGGTGTGACATTTTCAGCTGGAGCCCCAGTTCTTTGGCTTTTTGATATATGGTGTTCCAAGACCTGTGGTCATCTAGGGTCACCACTGCTAGGTCTTGTGTGTGGTTCTAATTGTGGCCCTGCCATATTTAAATTGTTTTTCTCTGGTTGCTCATAATATTTTATCCTTGACTTAGGGGCTTTGGAATTTGACTGTGATATTCCTGTGGGTTTTCTTCATATGAAGGATCTCTTGCAGGTAGTGATGGGTGAATTTTTTTCTATTTCTACTTCCCGCTCTTGTTCTAATACTTCATGAAAATTATTTCTTGAATTATTGTGTAGATTCTTTTTTTTTGCTCGTAGTTTTCAGGTATCCAATTATTGTTTTCTCTTCTTGATCTGTTCTCTAGATCTGCTGTTTTTCTTATGAGATGTTTCCCATTCTCTTCTATTTTTTATACTTTGTTTTATTATTTCTTTTTTTTGCTTTTTGGAGGGCAATTGGGGTTAAGTGACTTGCCCAAGGTCACACGGCTAGTTTTTGTGTTAAGTGTCTGAGGCCGGATCTGAACTCAGGTCCTCCTGACTCCAGGGCCGGTGCTCTATTCACTATGCCACCTCGCCACTCTGACTTGTTTTCTTGGATTGTTCTTACTTTTTTCCCCTCCGTCTCTCTCATTTGATTTTTAAAGTTTTTTTGAAGTTATTCCTTGAATTCTCTTTGGGCAGATGGCCATTTGATGGTATTCTTTTTGTCTTCAGAATCCTCTGAAGACAAACCTGCTTTTCTCTATTCCATGGTTGGATCCCATCTTCTTGGCCTGTTCTTTTTTTTTTTTTTTAATTTGTAGTAGCTTATTCTTTGTAATCATCTCTAGCCCTGGGTTATGGGGGATGCTGCCTCTAGCCTCAGCTTCCCCTTCAGTTCTTTCCTCCGGCCTGAAACCAAAGCTAAACCTCCAGCCCACAGCCAGGGCCGTCCCTGCCCCACGGCTTCTGTACTCACCGGGCTGTGCTGGTTCCTTTTTGTCCCCCTCAGCATCTCTGCAGCACAGCTGTATCTGGCCTTCCTTGTCAGCAGAGGTTCCCTCGATCTCTCCCAGCTCAGATGCCTGACACCCCTCACTGTCCTGGGGGTAAAAGTTCCTGTGGCTGTGGCCAAGGCAGCAAAGCAGCCTCCCAACCCCGCTGACCCCTGGGCTCACCACCCTAGCCTGGAGGTGTTTACTCTTTGCAGGGACCAAACCTTATCTGGGTTTTTTCTTCAGATCTTCTCTGATTGTCCCAGGAGGACCCCTGTTCTTCCCCCCTGTGTTAGCTCTGGGGTGTGAACTTAGAATTCTCTGACCTCATCTGCCATCCTCCCACCACCCTCTCCCTGTCTGCCCTTTCTTGAGCTCTCTCCTTGATCTCCAGTATGTCACATTGTGTGTGTGAAGGGATTTCTCACCTCTGCCCCCCCCCCCCAGGATCCTCCCTGTCAGGACAGGCCTCCCTGGATCTCGCTGCTCCTTCCCGCCCCTGCTTCAGAGCCTTTCTAGTCTCCCTGTAACCTTTTAGCGTGAGGGCCCAGCAGAGCAAAGCTTCTTAAAAAGGTCTTGTTGACTGGGCTCATTATTGTTATTTGGTGGTAATTAATCAAAAGCATAATAATGATTCCCACACCTAGGCTGCTTTCCCATCCACAGGGTTTCTTCTAAGGCCACACTCACCTTGTGTGAGGGGATGTTCTCGTTCCCCCATGAGCCAACCAGGGCATGTCAGGGCGGGGACCCCAGCCCCAGGCCTACTTGTGCTCCCCAGGAAATGACAGCCGTGCTGATCTGCTTACAGGTTCATAGAGGAGAAGTCTTCCTTTGAGTACGGCCAGGTCAATCATGCCTTGGCAGCTGCCATGAGGACCCTAGTCAAGGAATACATGATCCTCGTCACGCAGCTAGAACACCTGCAAAGGCAAGGCCTCCTTTCCTTGCAGAAACTCTGGTTCTACATTCAGCCCACCATGCGGACCATGGAGATCCTGGCCTCCCTTGGTGAGTCCCCCACAGTCCCTTGGGGCCTCTATGCTGGGGAGGCGGGGGGGCGGCTAGCCAACACACTGCGATAGTACCAGGCACTGCGGACCTGATTCCCAGGAGACCATACACCAGGCTAACATGGTGAACAGAAGGGGTTGGATTGGAAGAGCTCCATAGAATCTCACCTCCGATACTGTTAGGGTGTGATCAGGGGGACAGTGGGCACCTCCTAACCCTCTGCAGGCTTCAGGGTCCTCCTGTGGAAGTTGGGGTGCGATAAGCCTCAGCCTTCCCTCAAGGCTCTATTTGGCTTTGGTCTGGGCTCGTGATCTCATCATGAGAAGAACTCCCTCTTCTAGGTCTGTGTCCAGTGTGAGTGCTGGCCAGACGCTGGAGAGGAGGGAGAGATGTCCCCTCACCCTTTCCCCCCAGGGCAGGGGGGCAGACCAGAGGCCTTGCTGGCTCCAGACTGACCCTCCAGTGCTCCCCTGTGGTGCTGTGGCTTCTCCAACCACAGTAATCATAAGCCGTAATGCCATCTCTCTCCCAGCAGTTCCTTTTAATTTCTTGTCTTGTTTCCTTTCTAATCTTTGGCGTAGTGTTTCATGAGGCTTTCTTGGCTTGTGTTGGGTCTTGTAGACTCTGGACACTTCACAGGAAAGAATGTGCTTATCTCACAGTGGCCTTTGGGTCCTTGGCTCAGGGAGATGGACCACCCCTGCCACCCAGAAGGGTGGCTGCACCATCCTGGGTCCAGGGGAAGCTGCCCCAGCAGCTCAAAGCTTAGGGACCCAGCTAGTGTCTTGGACAAGGAGTGACCTCACCTCCCTCGGGGACTTCTCTCCTGGGGGAATTTTGTTCAGTGGCTGCAAACCCCATCCCAGGCCCTCTTGTGGTCCTGCAGCCACCCTGGTCTCCCCCTGCTTGTGATGGTGCCAGGTCAGGCTGCCCCCGCCTCGTGTTGAAGGGATATCCCTGGGATAGAAGTGTGCTTGGGCACCTGGCCGAACATGAAGAGGGAAGGGGAAGGACAGATGACTCCCCCTTTGGTCACAGCTCCCTTCCCTTCCCACAGCCACATCTGTGGATAAAGGCGAGTGTTTGGGGGGCGCGACCCTGAGCCTTCTCCATGACAGAAGCTTTAACTACACCGGCGACAGCCAGGCCCAGGAGCTCTGTCTGTATCTGACCAA
Organism: Petaurus breviceps papuanus; assembly: GCF_028583685.1. Taxonomy (NCBI): domain Eukaryota; kingdom Metazoa; phylum Chordata; class Mammalia; order Diprotodontia; family Petauridae; genus Petaurus; species Petaurus breviceps. The sequence goes on from NW_027186352.1 coordinate 230,250, forward strand.
AGCAGCCAGCGTCCCCTACTTTGAGATCCTGGAGAAATGGATCTACCGTGGGATCATCAACGACCCCTACAGGTCAGCCCTCCTCCCTTGGCACATCAAGCCGACCCTCACGCTGACTCTGGGAACTCTAAGAGCCGTGCCCTCACACCAACGTTCCCCAGTGCCAGTTGGCTACCTCCATCTCCAGGAGGCCCAGGTTCCCTTCCAGACTCCTCACAGGCACCACTTATCCCAGAAAGGCCTCTCTCCCACCCTCAATGGCCACATCTCCATTGTACGGGGCCTGGTGTACAGTCAGTGCTTAATCAATGCTTGTTGATGTAGTGATTGCCCCAAGGCCTTGATAGCTTTGTCCTAGCAGGGTGGCGATCTCAGCCCCACAGTGTCCCTGAAGAAGCCACAGGTCCTTGGTGTAGTCACACACAAACATCTTTTTTCAGGTGGTGACTTTGGCCTTTTCTCTGGGCACACTGACTGGGATAGTGGTTGTGATGGAAAAACAGCTGGACAGTTGCTCAGTGTCCGCATCTGTCCAAGGTCTGGGGTGGCTCTAACCTTCATTCTGAGCCCGTGAAAGTGTAGCCAGGGATTGGTCTCCTTGACCAAGGAGCAAAGACATGGCGGAGAGCAACTGTAGATGCCCTTTGGGGTTCCTTTGGTGGCTTTTGGTTTTTGGAAACAGACTTTGTGGCGTAAGCGTCTCCGTCTGTCAGCAGTAGTCCTGGCTTGCAAAGGTCAAGTTTCACTGTGAAGAAAGTTCATTTGATAGACCTGGAAACTGAGAGAGGATAAGTCCAGTGACTCCCAGGAGGAAACCAGCCCCGTAGTGGCTGAGGCAGGCCCCAGCTAGCTGCTTCTAAACCAGCATTTGTTGTACCTGTTAAGTAGCATGTTATGTGCACCTAGGGGTACAGAGGAAAACGAGCCTGTCCCTGCTGCCCTCGCGGAACAGGACAGCGACCTGGGGGAAGTACACTGACTGGGGACTGGACAGGGCAGGGGCCGACCTGGCCAAGGCCCCGGGGACAGCACCCTGCCTGGCACACCACTCAGGGAGGAACAGCCAGGGGACTGGACAGGGCAGCGGCTGAGCTGGCCAAGGCCCGCGG
>NW_027186352.1:231368-247050 GCF_028583685.1 Petaurus breviceps papuanus
TGACACTCCCTTCTTCCTTCTTCTAAACAAATGACCCAGCGAATTCATGGTGGAGGAGCATGAGCTTCAGAAAGAGAAGATCCAGGAAGATTACAATGACAAGTACTGGGACCAGCGGTACACCGTCGTCCAGCCACAGATCCCTTCTTTCCTCCAGAAGATGGCGGACAAGATCCTCAGCACAGGTGAGGGGAGAGGGTCTGCCCGGGGCTGTGGGGCTGTGCCTCAGTCACCTGGACATCCTCTTCTCTCTGGGCTCTGTGTCCCTGGTGCCTTCAGTTGGGCCACTTAGCAGCCTGGCCCGGCTCGGGTGGAGGCCTTTGGGGCTCTGTCCAGGGCATCTGGGCTTACCCTGGCCCCTCTGCCACAACCTTGTACAAGCACCTCCGCTCCCTTATCAAAGGATGGCAGTGGAGGCAGGGGGACCTTCCCACTTGGCACATCCATCCCCATCCCCTCCCAGCTTCAGATCACCTGCACACTGGCTGTTGTCTGGCATCTCTTTGGTCACAGGTGCTGGGTGCACAGTGTGGTGACCACCCCCCTTATCCTGTCCAGCTCTTGGTGAAGCCACACTGGGGTTCACAGGTCACTGCCGGGAGTCAGTGTGGCCAAAGTCCCTGGCCGAGGGCTGCCCTCTTTCTGGACCTTGGAACACTGGCCATTGTCATCTGCGGTCTCTGTGATCTTCATGGGAGACTGGCAGCCTCTCATCAGGCCCCTGTGCCAGCTCTCTCCCCCACCTGCCCTGCTCTCGCTCTTGTACCTGTGCCCCTCCCCTGCAGAGCCTTCCTGAGCAGCAGCACCTAATTCTGGCCCCGCTACTGTGCTCTGCGCCTATGCCCGCACACCCTCCTAGACTTAGCTGTGTCTCCACTCTCAGGCCATGCTTCCTTCCTGCGGCTCTCTCCCAGTGGGCCCGGGCCTTGTTTCCAGCTTTTTGCTCCCCACTGAGGGCTGCTATCAATCCTTGGGGGTGCCTGGAGCCTTTCTGTGACCATTGCACTGACCTCGTCAGCCCTCTGCCGAGCTGGCCAGTCACCTAGTCAGAGGGCACAGCCGTCGGTGCCTCTGAATCCTCTCCCCACATGCTAGGCCTCTCTTGCCACATCTGCAGAATGGGGAGTCGGCCTCAGATGTGTTTCCAGGGTTGCAGTGGGGAACGACTCCTCAGCCACTTTTGTGCCCTCCCGCTGCCGTTCCTTTTAGCGGAGGAAAAAGCAGGCGCCGGAGAGTGACCCATGCTCTCCTCACCCTTTGGGACTGTGCTGGGGTCGTCCCATCCCTCCCGCTTTGATCAGCGTGGAAACTGAGGCAGCCGAGGAGTGGAGGGACCCGGGCCAAGGAGACCAGGCAGAGTTCGGGTGGAGAGCCCCAAGGGCAGCGGAGGGCAAGGCTTCCGCCCACCCCCTCCTCAATGCTGGGCGACCCGCCTCCTTCGTCCTTCCAGGCAAATATCTGAACGTGGTCCGAGAGTGCGGCCACGACGTGACCTGCCCCGTGGCCAAGGAGATCGTCTACACTCTGAAGGAACGAGCCTATGTGGAGCAGATCGAAAAGGCCTTCAACTACGCGAGCAAAGTGCTGCTGGACTTCCTGATGGAGGAGAAGGAGCTCGTGGCGCACTTGAGGTGATGGCGAGCTCTGCGCTCAGCCCTGGGCAGCTGTGACCTGGTGGCAACGTGGCGCCTGGAAGCCTTTCCAGGACCCTGGGGGGAGGGGTCGGGCAGAGGGCCAGCCTTGCCGGGCTTCTGACACCCCGCAGAGGGCAGGCCTTGCCCCCATTCTGACACCCCGCCTCGGGCCCGCAGGTCCATCAAACACTACTTCCTCATGGACCAGGGCGACTTCTTTGTGCATTTCATGGACCTCACGGAGGAAGAGCTGAAGAAGCCCGTGGACGACATCATCCCCACCCGGCTGGAGGCTCTGCTGGAGCTGGCCCTCCGGATGAGCACAGCCAACACCGACCCCTTCAAGGACGATCTGAAGGTGAACTACTAGGGCAAGCCTCTGCCTCTGGGGGGCGGGTCATAGAAAGGCTCCCTGCACCCCCTGGGGAGGGGGGAGGGGAAGGAGGAGGGGAAGGGGGCGGGGAAGGGGGAGGGGAGGGAGGGCAGCTCCATGGGGGTGGGGCAGGGCAGGCCATCATGCTCCCAGGAGGTTCAGGCCCATTGGCTGTCCCAGTCACTGGGTCCAGGTCAAAGGGCCTTCCCACACGCTCCCCAGCTCTTCTAGTCATGTCTTGGGACAGCATGGCAGGGATCCTGGGGGAGTCACAGATTTTGGAAGGGAGGGGTTGGCCACAAGGAGAGCTTCTCAGACTAGGGCTGTCCAGAGAGGACGGCCCCCTCCTCTCACTGCCCTCCTGTGGGCCCTCCGTTGGCTTCTCTGTCCCATCTGGATCCGCCCTCTGGGAACACATGGAACAAGGCTAGCCCCTTGTCTTGTGTTCAGTCCTCATGGGAGGTGGCCCCAGGGCCTCTCCAGGGCTGACTGCCCCCCCTCCCTCAGCCCTACTGAGCGAGGGGAGGGGCTTCTGCTGGGGGGACCCACATGGCTTCTCTCGACCTCTCATAGATCGACCTGATGCCTCATGACCTCATCACACAGCTTTTGAGAGTTCTCGCCATAGAAACCAAACAGGAAAAGTCCATCATTAATGCTGACCCCACTGAGCTTACTTTGAGCGGCCTGGAAGCCTTTTCTTTTGATTACATCGTGAAGTGGCCACTTTCACTGATTATCAACAGGTAGAGAATCCCTCCCCTGGGCTGGCAGGGCTGTCCTCAGTTTCCCTATGCATCTAGCCTCCCCATGGTGTCGGTCACCAGGCATGGCTTAAGAGGCGGTGAGGACCAGCACCCCAAGAGCTGCCATCTGTACTGGTGGAAGGGCTAGGCACCAGTAGGATGTTAGGGTCAGGGTCAGAAAGCATGGAGGTCAAGAATGGATCCAAGAAGGCAGCTCTGGTCAGCCTCGAGGGCTTGTCCATCCTGCGGCAGAACCTCTGAGGGGCTGATTGGGCCCCAGTCCCAAAGGCTGGACCAAGAGTGTTCACTGTCCCACTGGAGTGGGTGTGAGGGGTGGGAAGTGCAGGGGGGTGTGCCCTGTGGGTGTGCAACATGGATGCCTTGTGTGCACATGGTGGGCAGAGGTGTGTCACGGGCATGCACACATGTATACATGCATGTAGGTGTGTATTTGTGTGATGTGAGCCTGTCTGTGGCATATGCTGACATGACTACACGTGTGTGTGGCCCAGATGTGCAGTTATGGCAGGTCTCCATGCAAGCACGTGTGTGCGTGTGTGTGGTGCAGGTGCACTGCGGTGTGTGTGCTCCATGCATGGTGGGCCACAGAGGGCAGCCCTGCCAGCAGCGGTCACACCGCTCCTCCCACCTCCGTCCTAGGAAGGCGCTCACCCGCTACCAGATGCTCTTCCGGCACATGTTCTACTGCAAGCATGTGGAAAGGCAGCTCTGCAATGTCTGGATCAGCAACAAGACGGCCAAGCAGTTCTCCCTGCCCTGCGCCAAGTGGTGGGTGGAGGGCTGGGCCCCTGTGGAGTGGGTGAGGGGTGAGGGCTGGAGAGCAGGTGAGAAGACTCTGGTTTGGAGGCTCCCCCCCCCCACCATGGTGCCCAGCCAGGAAGACCCCTCCCCCCTGCATACCAGAGCCAAGGGAAACACGATGATTGGAGAGGGGCAGACGTTAGAGTGACTCTTCAGTGAGTGGCCTTCCAGGCCCGGAGAGGAGTGTGACCTGGGCCCCCAGCCAAAACAGGGCTCAGCGCCTTCTTTGGGGTTCTCCTGGCCCTTCACCCTAGTGGGCACAATTCTGCACCAGGAGTTGGGAAGAGCCACACTCTACCCCTGGCCCTCACGAACCATGTGATGCTACAATAGGCATGTAATTGCTGTCTGCCTCAGTTTCCTCATCAGTGAAATGGGCATCATCCTAGCTCTCAAAGGAGGTGCCATGTTGTTAAGGCCTTCTAGACCTAGGGATGGCAACACTGTTTATTCTGAGGAGATTGATGCCTGCATACCACACACACTCAAGTGTACACTCATGCGTGTATCCTCACAAACATATGCACTTGCACATATATGTGCATGTGTGCCCACATACACTCCTGTGTGCTAACACACTCGCATGCACACACATGCTTATGTGTGCACCCTCACAAACATGCACTTACACTCGCATGCACACTCATGTACATGCATGCCCACATACACTCACGTGTATACTCCTGTGTGCTCACACACTTGTGTGCACACTTGTACAGTCACACTTGCCCACGCATGCTGAGATTCCCCCATCCGTTTTATTGCTTCAGGTTCGCCGGTGCTTTCACACTGAGACAGCGTATGTTGAACTTTGTCCAAAATATCCAGTATTACATGATGTTCGAGGTGATGGAGCCCACCTGGCACATCCTGGAGAAGAATCTGAAGTCGGTGGGTGCTGGTCTCCCTGCGCAGCTGGTGAAGGACAAAGTCGGGGTGGGGGCCTGCAGTCTGCCGGAGGGACCCTCCTGGCCTGTGCTGGTGAAGGAATGGTCCCATGACGGCCAGGGAGGGGAAGGCCGGGGAGCCTGATGGGGCTGGAGGTGTGGCGGCGCAGGGGACACGCCAAGCCTGACCCGGACAGCCAGGGATAGAGAGCTGGCCATCAGAGGCCCCTTAGCATTTGCCCCAGGAGGAGCATGATGACAAATCCCCAGGTTTCTCCTGCCCACAAGAAAGGAAATGGGCATTTATTAAGTGCCTACTCGGTGACCGGCAGGCACTCAGGACCTGGGATACAGAGACTGGCAGCTAGGAGAGCCCCCGGGGGTCGCACAGGGGCAGGGAGGGGGGCGGTGGAGGAGGCAAACCCCGGGCCCTGCAGGGGAGGGTAGCGGTCCTCTCCTGCCCGGGCACCCAGAGCACGCTCCCACAGGCGTCCAACATCGACGACGTCCTCAGCCACCACACGAGTTTCTTGGACAACTGTCTCAAGGACTGTATGCTCACGAACCCGGAGTTGCTGAAGATCTTCTCCAAGCTGATGTCGGTGTGCGTCATGTTCACAAACTGCATGCAGGTCAGCGAGGAGGAGGGGCCTGGGGTGGGGCGGAGCCTCAGCGGGGAGGAGGGGCCTGGGGGGGGGCGGAGTCTCAGCGGGGGGGTGGGGGGGGGGAGGGGCCTGGGGTGGGGCGGAGCCTCCGCGGGGGAGGGGCCTCTGCCCTTTTCACTTCCCTCTTCCCTTGCCCCAAAGAGATTCACCCAGAGCATGAAGTTGGACAGCGAACTGAGCCGCCCCGCTGCCGAGCCGGGCACCATGCTGGGCCCCCCCACGGAGGCCGAGCGTGCGGAGGAGGCGCTCAAGAGGAAGCTGGCCACAAAGGTGAGCGCCCCCGCCCTTGGCACCCCTAGTCTGTGGGAGCGGAGGGGGAGGGGGGCAGCCCGCCTTAAGCCCCAGTTGCGCTTTGAAGACTCCTCATTTGCGGCTCGAAACCGCTGTGGGAGCAGGGTGGCTGCTGTTATCGACTCCATTGTACATTTAGGGAAACTGAGGCTTACAGTGGTGAAGTGACTTCAGGAGTGTCTGAGGCTGGACTTGAACCTGGGTCCTCCAGACTCCTGGTCAGCTGCAGCAGAGCTGCCCCGCTCTCTAAGACAAGGGCCGTGTAGTGGCGTGCCCTCCAGCCTGTCCCTCTCTGTGGCTGTAAGATGGGGCCATGCCCGGCTCTACCTGCTGCCACAGGCCTCAGCTTGCTAACCTGTGAAGTGGGCCGACAAGGTGTGAGCGCCCATTGTCCGTGGCACCGGGGTCAGAGTCCTGACAGGGGCCTACCCTTTCAGTATTTGGCAGAGCACGTGGATACTCTTCAGCTGACTTCGGGGTTTGAGGCCACCATCAACAAGTTTGATAAGAACTTCTCCACCCATCTCCTCGACCTCTTGGATAAACTGAGTGTGTTCAGCACCAATGATTGTGAGCACAGCATGGTCAGTGTCATCTCCAGGTAAGGGGGCCCCACAGGGAGCGTGCATTTATGGAGCACCAACTGTGTGCCAGAGACCAAGAGGCAGCCCCTGCTCTCCAAAATCAGAGAGGTCTTCCTGCTACGGGCGTACCCAGCACCTCCCCCAGACCCTGTGCCCTGTGCCTCCCACCCTTCCCTCTTCAAGCCTTTGAGCACCCACCCCATGTGCAAGGGGCAGGAGTGGACTACGAGTGGCCTTGAAACACCTAAGTATTCCCCAGGCCTTCCCTCCCCCCCCTTGGGGGGGGGGGGGGGGGGCGTCCTGTACTCAGGAGAGGAACAAAAACAGGAAATCAGTCCACACACTGAGAAAAGTCTGACCCCAGGTGTGATATCTACCCCCCTGAAAGTGGATTCCCCCACCACCCCTACAGAGCTAGACCCTCCCTTTGTGGGTCAAAGTGCCTTTGGCTTTGGTTTGCCTTTTCCTTATGTGATTCAGGTATTTGAAATGTCCATCCCCAAATAAGTCAGCAAAGGCAGTTGAAGCATTTATTATACACTCACTGTATACCAGGCACAGTGGTCCATGTCCCTGCCTCCAAGAAGCTTGCACTCTAATGGGGGGAAGGGACAGCAGGGAGACCAGAAGAACAATGCCAGACGGGAGGAGAGGGGAGGGCAGCTGGTGGCCCGAGCCCCAGGTGCCAGGGCAGGCCACAAAAATCAGACACAGTGACCAGTGGTTCACAGCCCTGGGGTCCCGGGGGAGAGATAGGAAGAGATGTCTCCCCCTGATCTCTGCCTTCTCTGGGGGCCAGGGAGCATCACATCCAGCTCCTTCCTTCCCCACAGGCTGGACTTCAATGGTTTCTACACAGAGAGGCTGGAGCGCTTGTCAGCAGAGAGAAGCCAGAAGGTGGTGGCCCCAGTGCCTGTGGCCAGAGCACCACTACCGGTGCAGTGAAGAGCCTGGGGCAGCCCTGGGAGGGCTTCTATCTGGTGCAAGGCTGCAGGGGATCAGGATGGGCTGTGTATTTACAGTAGAGACATTAAAAAAGTGAATGTCATTGTCTCCTCTGTGTCTGCCCAGTGCACGGATGCTTTGGCTGCTGCAGGGGTCTGCCAGGACACTGCTGTCCATTCCCTCCCTGGGGAGCCCTCACTGGCCCAGGACCCCACACGGGTGCCCAGCTCTCCCCTGACATTCAGCAAGCCCTTGGCACAGAATGAAGCTGCAGGAATGACCCACCAGAGCTGAGCCTGCAGTCAGGAAAACCCGAGTTCAAATTCTGCTCAGGCACAGATAAGCTTGGTGGCGCTGGGCAAGTCCTTTTGCTGATGCCTGTCTCAGTTTCCTGTCCTGTAAAATGGGAGCCATAATAACACCTACCTCCTAGGGTTATAGGAAGGTCCAGTGAGATCCTGTTTGTGAAGTACCAGTGTGCATTAGGGCTCTTTTGCTCTGGGGTCCCATTTCCCACCCCGCTGTTCCGGGCCTCGGTTTCTTCCACTGTAAATGGGGCAATTATTTAGGGTTGGTTGTGAGGACCAAACACAGTCCCCTTTAAAGTGCTCTAGAAATGGGAGCCATTGTCTTGGAGGTTCCAGCTTAAGGAGGCAGAGGTGCTGGGGAGTGAGCCACTGACTGCCTGGTGTACTGTAATGCCAAAAGAAAGGCAACTTCCCAAGGTTCAGAATACCAGCATAGGTGCTCTCCATTTCATTCAGTGACCAACCAAGAACAGAGAAGATCAAAACATGACATCATTCCAAATACAGCATTTACTAAATGTGATTAAATAATCTCCAAGGACTACCCCACCCCAGGATTTTCCAATCATTCAATCAATTACAAAGTTCCTGGTCTAAATACTTCTCCACCCCTAGGCTATACCTTCATTTAGTCCACCACAAAGCCCCTCTTCTCAAATGGAGATTAGTTTCCAAACATAAGTAAAATACATTCATTTGCTCAACCATAGAACACAAAAAGGTCAAAAGTTCCCCACCCCTGGATCACAATTGAATCTACCCCAGAGTTACATCAAGTTTAAGCACAGCACCTAATACCCAAATGGAGGTCTTTTCTTCATCTTGACAGGAGGCAAGTTCTCAGCAATTTAGTTCCTGGGGAGACAAGGCTCAGCAAGGCCACAAGATACATTGCCAGTCCCTTCATCAATTCATCCTCTGTAGAACAGTCCTAGAACCCCTGAAAACATTAGCAAAACCCTCTCCCAGGATTTCTGTAAACATACAACCAGAAAATCCTTCTTCGGGGCTTCTGAACCAACAGAAAGGTTCCCAGACCCCTGCAACAACAGCACTGTCCTTCACCAGTGGACAGTATTCACTCTGTCTGCAGGACAGTCTCAGGGCTTCTTAGCCAAAAGCCAGGTTCCAGGACTTCTTCAACAACAGGACTGTCTTTCACCAGTGGACAAATCTGGCAAAACAACATCAAAATAGACAGACAAAGTACCAGCAAAACAGCCATGTCTCCTCAGTCCTTGGCAGCTCAGGGGGCAGGTCTCAAAAGTCCAGGGCGATTCAAAGTGGCCCCAGCAATCCTTCTCAGTCTCTCTCTCTGCCTCCACGTGGGTGCTGCTTCCAAAAAGGTCTTCTGCCTCTCTCTTGTCTCTCCAAATCTACGTCACCAGCTCCTCCCATTCAGGACTTTCTTTTCACATCAACAAGTCCATCCCACAGGTGGGATTAACAAGCTCTGGGTTTTAACACAATCAATTTGAAAACCAAGCCAATACAGGGGAATCTTTAATTGCCATTACTATCACACCTGGCCAGTCCTGCTGGAATCTGCCCTGAGGGACCCCACTAGGCCCCAGGGTTCCTGTTCCCACAGTAACACACACTCACAGGGGCCTACAGAAAGGTGAAGGTCGACCCAGCCCACAAACACAAGTCTACCACAGACACACAAGGGGGCCCCTCAGGAAAGCCTCATGGAGAAGGTGGGGTCTCAGCCAGGCTAGCTCTTAGAGCCCCCTCACCCTCTCCCTGCCCCCTCTTTTATAGGCTGGGGACCTGCCCGACGAAGCAGCTGGCTTCAAAGCCAGGTCCCCTGCTCCTGGTGCTGCCCCTGCCTTTGGCCAGGTGGCTGATTCTGGGGGTCTGGGTGAGGTAGTTAGCCACCTGTCTGGGCCTTGGGGTCTTGTAGGCAGGAAGGACTGGTCCTGGACCCCCAGAGGGCCCAGTGTGAGGATTTCGGAAAAGGAAAAGGGGGCCTTTCCCCTGCCCACCCCCTTGGTCTCTCTGTGGCTTCTCCGGCCCTGGTAATGTCATCTTTGTGTCTGTGGGCAGGAAGAGTGAGCCACCACACTTCCTGTGACAAGCCTCCTAGGGGTCATTTGGCAACAGCACGGAGCTTCCTTTCGCCACCCTGGAAGCAGCTTCTCTGGCAACACTTCCTTCCTGGGCATTTGTGGAAAGGACACTGCACACGGAGGGCCAGCCCCCCATCATGCCTCTCCAGATGCCCCCCACCCGTCAATGCTTTCTCAGTCTCTTCTGGCATCTTCGTCTTGTGGGCCTCCCCCCTGGGCCCCCCTTCATCTCCCATCATCTCCGTGCTGTTCATCCTCCGGCTTGTGTCCAGTGCCCATCTCCTGCACTCAAGACCATTGGACATCTGATGGCTTAAACTCAGCTTATCCAGAACAACTTTCTCCCCAAACCCATCTCTCACATTATCCCACACACTTGCTCAGTTGCCAGATGGGGTCCTCCCCACTATGGCCTTTCTCATCTCCATCACTTCCTTGCCCATCTCCTCGCGTCCAGATGGCTGTAGTAGGCCTCTTGTGGGTCTCTGCCCGGCCTAGCCATGCCTCCCTGGACATGAGGAGACCCTACTGCTCCATCACTTCTCAGGTGGTCATTTCCTTCCTGTCCATCCACACCTGGCACGTCATCAAGAGTAAATGTTTGTTGAGTGTGCTGTGAAGGAAGGGGGAGGGAGGGCAGGGCTGCCTTCTGAGCCCCTTCTGGGGCCAGTGTGGAAAGGGCAGGCACAGAAAGTGGGGCTTTACGTGCCCGCTTAGCCATTTTCAGGGACCTACTGTGCGCCCAGCTCTGGGGTACCTCTTCCAAGAGGAGGGAAGAAGACAGTCGACCTTAAGGAGCTCCCAGTCTAAGGAAGGAGAGAGAGGAAGGGGCTAGGGAGGCTTCCTGTAGGACCTGGGGTTTTAACTGGAACTAGAAGGAAGCCTTCCAGACCTTGGGCCACCAGAAGGACTGGAAAGCGGAGAGGAAAACCTTCAGGACAAAGGCCACCTGTGGCTGGGTGTCTGAGCTGAAGGAGGCTGTAGATGTTGTCCACTGGCCCAGAGAGGGGCAGGAGGCCGCTTGTCCCTGTGGGGCTGGGCCTGCTCAGCAGGTCTCTCCCAATTTGCTGTCCAGACACCTAGTCTGCATTCAGGGTGTGCTGGACCTCTTTTCGCATCTTTGGGGGAGACCAGTAACCAGCACTGGGTGATCAAAGGGAGACAATGGCACAGGTAGAGGGGTCTCCCCAAAGAACCCCCAGAAAGGTAGAGGTGGGAGGGTCCTTGGGTGTGGTCAGGCCCAGTTCTGCCATTTTATAAGAAACTGAGGTCCAGAGGGGATGTCCCAGATGTCAGTGGTGTCCTGGGGGGCTCATCTGTTATCTCATGGGCTGCCAGAGGAGGGGACAGTGGCCCTACACGTGAATAAACAAGCCCTGTTTGGGGAGAGGTGGGATAGGGTCAGAGCATAGAGGGACCATGGAAGTAACCCTTGCAGGTGGGTGACATGACAAAGTCTGAGCCTGGACCTCATCCTAGGATGGAGGGAAAGGACAGGACCAAGGGGGTTCCACACTGGGAAGGCCTGGCAAGGAGGAATGGACTTGGAGAGGGCGCTGGGGGGAACCAGGAGCAGAGAGGAGGTGACCTCAACAACGCCCCCCTGCCTGGTGTTTCCAGGCCTTTACCATCCCATGGTCACCCCCTGGACTCTTACAGCTTCCTTCCCCCTGGTCTCCCTGTGTCCAGTGGCTCAGACCACATCGCTGCGTCACACAGCATGGCTGTGGTGGGGTTGGGGTCAGGGGCTTGACCGACAGTCACCTCTGTGTTTCACTTGTCTGCTTTGTAAAATGAGGCGGTTGGATTGACTCAGAAGGGCCCTTCACCTCATTCCCCACAACCATGTCAATGATTCCTCACTGGTACGGAATAAAGGTCAAACCACTTAACCTGGGGTTCAGGGCCAGCCACAGCTACCTGGGGCTGTCTTTTTCCTCCCCAGCTTCATCTTCCCCTCCTCCCCCCACCTTCCGTTTGCTCCCACCAGAGGCCACTGGAAGGGGGCAGTCAGAGCGGCCTTCAGAAGCAGCTGGCCCCACTTGTGGGAGGTTCTAGATAACCCAATGAGCAAATATTAGTTCACCCACAGATTGTGTCCTGAGAGTTTTCACGGAGCTAAGAGCTAGGGATGGAGAGGGGGGCAAAAGCTCCAAGTCCAGAGGGGCAGGCAGCACCCAAACGATTCATTGGGTGGATGTGGGACCACACATGGGAGGTGGAAGGAGACCGACAGGGGAGGCAGCCCACCCGCTTCCTCGGGATGCTCATTCCCCCATGGGGACTCATAGGACATGCCTCCTATGGCCTCCAGGGCTGCCAGTGTGCCCCCCCCCGGGACAGCCACCCCTACCCAGAAGCTCCCCAATGAAGGCAGGGAGTGTGGCTGCCTCCCCCCAGCTCAGCCCTTGGCCAAATCACTGACAAAATGCTAAGCAGCCCAGGGCCAGAGGAGTGCCTGGAACTGTCCAGCCTCCAAACAATGGAGCAAGAGGCAAGTGAGACTGGTGCAGAGAGAGGCCCTGGCCTCTCTCCACCCCCCATGTGTCGCCGCCCGAGCAGCCTGTCTCTTCTTGGAGCTGCCTTCTTTAGTCACACACACTCACATACACACTTGCACACGCATGCAATGCACATGCGTGTATGTGTACGCATGCACGTGTACAGGTGTGTGTGCACATGCGCACACATGCACCTGCCCCCACCAGCTGACTGGACTCCACTTAAAGGACAGGGGCATCCAGGCCCTTTGTCCACGGCCAGCTTCCGTTAGCCAGGTGGAATCTGCCGTCCAAGTTCATCATCACAGCATTCCGTCTGCATCCACATCTGGGTCCAGACAACTCTCTTCTTCTTCACCGAACGGCTTCGCCCTTGAGCACTCCCTAGGCCCCCTATGCTGGCATCCCATGGAGGATCTTGGCTCAGGGAATGCTACCTTCCCTTTCTCTGCATCCCCAACTCCAGGGTGCTCTTAGAGAGGACTTCCAGGACTGCGAGTCCCCTTCAGGGTCCTAGGGGTGCTGCCAAGGTGCTGGGGGGTAGTCTCCCCTCCCGTCAGCTCGAGCCCCCATTCTGGGTGTAGCCCTCCCAGTGTTGGCACCAACAGCTAGTGCCAGCCCCATTTCCTATGAGGTCTGTGGCTTCAAAGTTAGAGCAAAAACAGAAGTGCAGACTTTTCCCCTCACACCCTAGGGACCCTTCAACCACCTGTCTCTGGCACTGGCACAGTTTTTAGGCCTTTGATGTATTATGGGTCAGTGAAGCTGATTTTCTCCTCTTTCATTTTTGTCTTTAAAAATCACTGTTTGGGGGCAGCTAGGTGGCTCCATGAATAGAGCACTGGCCCTGGAGCCAGGAGGACCTGAGTTCAAATCCAGCCTCAGATACTTAACAATTACTAGCTATGCGACCTTGGGCAAGTCACTTAACCCCAATTGCCCTGCCTTCCCCCCTCCAAAAAGACAAAAACAAAACAAAACACTGTTTGTTATATGAAATGGGGAGGGATGGGAAGGGGGCTATGAGGAAGCAAAAAAGAAAGGATCAAACTTAATTTTTCCAAAATCACTTGGGAAAGAGAAGGAAGCTGACCTTATGCCAAGAGGAGATGCTCTCTCCTCATTTCTGCCTTGTGCTGTTCCTCCCTCCAAACCAGGTGACTGTGCACTAGCGCTTCCCCTGTGACCTCACAAATAATCATGTTTCTGTTACTACAGCAGCCGTGTTGGGGAGCCTCCCTGCCGCCCTTCTGGAGCAGCCCCTCAGCTGCCAATGCCTGAGCTGCCTCAAGCCCGGCAGGGGCTGGAAGGAGGGGATTCTTAGCAAGCCCAGCCCTTGGGCACAGTTGGATCTGAAGAGGACTGAGCCTTGGTGGTGAGGGCTGCAATGCTCTCCTTGCTGCTTTTAAAAGTCCAGATCAATGTTCCAAGCTACACTCCACCTCCTCGGCCAGTCTAAATGAATGGAGGAGAAGAGGAGGACCCAGCGTCTTTGGAGATCCAGTTTCATGGCTGCTCCCAGATTTCGATTTGTGGAATTTAGATGGGGTGCCCAGGGCATGCCAAGCAGGGAAACTGTACCCAGGGAAGGCCCTAGTTCAGAGTGCAAGGCATGGCCTCCATTCATGACCTTGGCTGCCTCATACTATGAGAATAGCAGCTGAGGATGAGGATGGCTTATATTTCTCTGAAGTAGGAAGGCTAACCAGGCACCATCGTCTGCTACTAGGAAAGGAATGTAAGGTCTGGAGAAGAGAGTGACCCCTGTTACACAGCCAGCATTCCGATTCCAAGACTTATCTCTCTTCCTCAGCTTGGAAAAAGAATGGACAACTATCATGACAATTATTAATTAATAATTATGATCTCTATGACCAGGCTCAGTCCCCAATCACTAGTTGCCTCTTGGACATTTCAAACAGGATTCCTTACCATCACCTCAAGTGCCTCCCCTATCAAACTTCTCCATTTCTATGGGAGACGTTGCTTTACAGGCCCCAGCTTTGGAATCTCGGCCTCACTCCTCCCCACTCCTAACCCACATACTAATTAAACACCAAATCTTTGCATTTCTGCATCTGTGTGTTTGTCCTATCTCTTCCTTCAAACACATCCCAATAGCACAAACCCTTAATTTACCTCCCTCCTTCACGAACCTCCCCAGAAGTCAGGTCAGACCAGGGCAACACTCTTCTCAGATAAACCCCAGAGGCTTCCTGTGGAGAAAGAGCAAAGGCTTCTATCTGGCATTAGAGTCCTTCCCAAGTACCTACCTTATACAGCCCTTCTTTCTTATGAATAGGCAAAGTGGCCTGCCTCCATGAATGGCTTCACTGCCCCCCTCAGAATCCCTGGGGGTTGGGGTATCTCTTTAATGCCGCTGGCCTGAGCCCCTAATTTGGATCTATTTCCCTCACTGGCAGCTGACTAGTGAGCACCCACTTAGGTCAATTATATTTTAGAAAGGGATATTTACTTTGAAGCAAGAACCAATGTGAAGACATTTCCTCCAGGACAGCTCCACCCTATACCACCTTGGCCTCAGAGGAGAATGGGCTCAGGCTTCATGCCATTCCTACATGGTATCAGTCCCACCCAGTTCAGGTGCCAAAGGTCCCTCTGAGGAGCCTCGAGGCTGGGTTGGTGAGAACACCCACATGGACCCACTCCTGGATTGCCCAGATGCCAGTATGGAGTGTCCTTTTGGTCATTGGAAACTCACCAGGTCGGAGCCTCCACATGACTCCCCTTTGCCCCAAGGCCCATTCTCCTGGGTCACAGGTCAGCCTCAGAGGGCCAGGGTCTCTCCTCTTAGAGCCTGGCCTCTCCCTGGACACTGGCAGTAAAGAGCAGAGGACTCCACATCCAATTAGTCTTTCCTAACCTCGCGGTTAAGAGAAAGATCTACTTATGGAATATCTACACCTGTTTGGCAGCCTCTCCACATACTCCCTTTACAAGAACATGTCTGTCCCCAACACACTTCTCTGTGCTTGAGGCATCTTCCCCAAGGAGAATGTGAACCCCTTGAGGGCAAGGACGGTTCCATTGATGACCCCACAGACCCTCCCCAGGGCTTGGCACTTAATAAATGCTGACTGGTTGGTTGATTGATTGGTTCCCTGTGACTTGAATGCAGATTCAGTGGCCTGAGGATGGGGAGGTAGATGGACATCCAATATATGGGGCCGAGGTCCAAGGAGAGCTTTACAGGACAGAACAAATACGGCTGTCAAATATGAGGGACGTTTTAAAAGGTGGATCTTGGTGGGAGTCAAAATCAGCGTCATCTGTGTAGGGAATGGACTCTAGGGGGAGAAGAGGGAGCGGCAAGTCTGAAAAGGACTGTGTAACAGACTCAGCTCTGCTCAGCAACACGGGGCAGGGGGTGGGGGTGATCCAAGACTCTCCCAAAGAACTCAGGAAGAAAAATACCATCCCCCTCTGGGGGAAACTGAGGCCTTAACAACCAAGAGCACCACTTTTCTCTTTCTTTAATTTTTGTTCAAGTCTTCTTGAACAAAGTGCTTGATATGGAAACGTTTTACATGATTGCACATACAGCACTTAGATTGCTTACAATCTCAGGGAGGGAAGAATAGAATTTGCAACTCAAAATTTAAAAAGAAACAACGAATGTTAAAAATTATTTTTATATGTAATTAGGGAAAAATGAGTTATTTTTTAAAATGTAAGACCTGGGGCGGCTAGGTGGCACAGTGAGTCAAAGGAGGACCCAAGTTCGGTTCCGGCTTCAGACACTTCACACACACACACACACACACACACACACACACACACACAAAACTAGCTGAGTAACCTTGGGCAAGTTACTTAACCCCAATTGCCCTCCA
>NW_027186352.1:262050-263662 GCF_028583685.1 Petaurus breviceps papuanus
GTTCAAACACTGGATAGAAGGGAGGGAGGAACTAGGGGGACAAGGGACAGAGACAAAGAGAGGGAGATTATGACAGAGACAGAAAATGACAGAGAAAAGTCCAGGTCCTGGTTCCTGCTTCCACCTGGGTTCTAGGATTTTAGCCCTGGAAGGGCCATTGCAGGTCATATGGGCCAGCCACCCCATTTTTACATGTAGAGAAGCTGAGGCTAGAGGTACCCAGAGTCATGGTGGAGAATCTGCCCCCGGGGTGGGTGGGACCCTATCCCTCCAATCTGGAGGCCTCTTGTGGCTTACCTTGGGAGCTCAGAGCAGTCCACTAGGTTTATTTAGTGCCTCCTGAGAGCTGGGCACTGTGCTAAGAACCGGATGAATACACCTATGGGTAGTCTGTGCTGTCCCATCACCCCCCTGGAGGTATGTAGCCCAGATAGCACTCTTCCTATTTTACACATGAGGAAGCTTGAGGCCCGCCCAGGAAAAAACGACAGGATGTCGCCCTAGTAAAGGACTTCAGAGGCCACGTATCTAGTCCAACCTGTACCTTCACATCAGTGCCACCTGCCTCATCCCCAGCAAATCCTTGTTCAGCTTCTGCTTGCAGACCTTTGGTGGGGGAGTTCATCACCCCCTGCAAACTGCTGTCAAGTCTGCTCTCCAGGCCCTTTTCCACAAAGACAGGATTTCTCTCATTCTGAGCTGTTTCTTCTTCAGGCTGGTCCCCATAGATGACATGGACCAGAGGAAGCCCTTTCCCATCCTGAGTGTCCTGCTCTGGATACTCAAGCTTACCTGGAGACCCGCCCAACCAGCCATAGCCAGCTCTCCTGACCCACAGCCTATCAACCTTGGTCCTGTCCTGGGTGTGCAGAGAGAAGGCCTAGCCCAGAATGGCCCTGAAGCCTCCTAGTCCTGTTCTGAAAATCCAGGTGACAGGACCAGTAGTGGGCCTGAGGCTGAACTGTCCCAAACCCCTTCTCTTCCTTACCGAGAACTCCAGGGTTGGGAAGCTTCTCGGCCAGTTACACCTCCCTTCCCCTCAACTCTTTCATGGCAACTGGGACAGCCATACATTCATTCATCCATCCATAGGCATTTCCTAAGCACTTGTAATGTCCTGGCACAGTGCTGAGAGTGGTAATAGAGTCTTCGGTTCTGCCCTCTGGCAGTGGGAGAATCCCGATGTGTACTCAGATAAGTACAAAATATAGGCAGAGATGGGGAAGGCACCCCTTAATTGGGGCATCAGTACAGGCTTCCTGTAGGAGGCCTTGGAGCCAGCAGCATTTGCAGTACTCCCGGGGTGATGAGGTCCTGCACCAGAGGGAGGACAGTGTCAGAGAAGAGGAGGAGGGGCAATAGAGACATGACAGGAAGGTGAAATCTACAAGAGATGTATGTGCAGAGGTGAAATTGACAAGAGATGTATGTGCAGAGGTGAAATTGACAAGAGATGTTCCAGAGAGAGAATTGACACCAGGCAGAGGTGAAATTGCCAAAGGATGAACCAGTGGTGGAATTGATAACAGGTGGAACTGACAAAAGGTGTAGCAGAGGTGGAATTAAAAAAAGGTGTTATAGAAATGGAATTGACAAAAGGTGTTATAGAAGT
>NW_027186352.1:263672-290168 GCF_028583685.1 Petaurus breviceps papuanus
TGGAATTGACAAAAGGTGTTATAGAAGTGGAGTTGATAACAGGTGTAACTGAGGTGGAATGGACAAAAGGTAAAGTTGAATTGACAAAAGATGTTGCAGAGGTGAGATCACAGGTAGCGTAGACATCTTGGATATGAAAGAGAGAGAGAGAGTGTGGAGTCCAGTCTGATTTTGAGGCTGGGAGACTGGTTTCGTTCCATGGGAAGAGTATGGTGCCCAGAGACAGAAAGAAGGAAGCTAAAAAGATGGGAGAGTATAGGGGAGGCCTCTTTCCTTCTCTGGATTCGAGTTGTGTGTTGGTCTGTCTTGACCCCATACCTCATTGACCCCACTGTGGCTAATTCTGGTAGATGGAAAAGGCTGTGACCACAGCTGTACAGTAGTAGTAGAAGACAGAGTTCAAGGACCTGGGTTTGAATTCTGTGCAGCTCTGGCTAGGCAGGTCACTTTCCCTGCCTAGGCTTCTGTTTCCTCATCTGCAACATGAGGAATCTCTAGCATCCTTTAAAAAATTTTTTTAACATTTTTATTTAAAGTTTTGAATTCCAAATTCTGTCCCTCCCCTCTCCCCTCCCTGAGACGATAAGCAATCAGATATAGGTTATACATATGCAATTACATAAAACATTTTCATATTAGTTATTTTGTATGAGAAGACTCAGTAAAAGGGAAAAAAATGAAAGAAAGTGAAAACTAGCTTGCTTCGGTCTGTGTTCAGTCAATAGTTTGCTTCATCAGGAGTCTTCTGGGGTGGTCTTGGATCATTGTATTACTGAGAATAGGCTTGCTGCCCCATACTTACTTCTCCTGCATTTCTGATGGGCAGTCTCATCAGGAGGGGCAGCATAGTCCAGATTACTGTGGTCCTGAATGCTGGTGCTTGCTGGGGTCCAGAGAGGGTGACCAGCAAATGCTTTGGGTCCTCCAGCCTGGGGAGGAAGGAGGCCAGGTCTCCTCCCCTGCGCCCCCAGGATCTGCTTTTCCCTCCCTCTTGTTTGAGACCTGGGAGCCTCCCTGCCCAGGAAAAGAATGTGGCCCTGCAGGATAGGTGGAGGTGTCCAGGAGATATGAGTATACCTGACACTCCCTGTATGTGGACCTGGGCCAAGACAGTGGTTGGGCCTGAGGGCAAGGAGCCTGGGGGGGTTTCCAGCTTTAGGCTTGTTTGTTTCTCCATTTTACCTACTGGCCTCTGAAATGAACAGCTAAGGTGGCTTAGTGGATGGGGGTGGGGGGCGGGCCAGGAGTCAGGAAGACCTGAGATAAAATTTGGTCTCAGGTACTTACTAGCTGTATGACCCTGGGCAAGTCACTTCACCCTGTTTGTCTTAGTTTCCTCATCTGTAAAATGAGTTAGAGAAGGACATAGCAAATCCTTCCAGTATCTTTGCCAAGAAAACCACAAATTGATATGAGTAGGCAGTTTTGAGATGAAGAAATCAAAGCTATCTGTAGTCATAAAAAAAAAGCTCTAAATCCCTATTGATTAGAAAAATGCAAATTAAAACAACAGAGGTATCACCTCAAGCCTATTAGATTGGCTAATGTGACAAAACAGGAAAATGATAAATGTTGGAGAAGATGTGAGACTAATGCATTGTTGGTGGAGTTGTGAACTGATCCAACCATTTTGGAGAGCAATTGGAGAACAATAAAAATGTGCAGACCCTTTGATGCAGCAGTACCCCTGGTCTGTATTCGGAGGAGATTGTAAAAAAGGGAAAGAGATTTACATGTACAAAAATATTTATAGCTGCTTTTTGTGGGGGCAAAGTATTGGAAATTGAGGGGATGCCCGTCAATTGGGAAATGACTGAACAAGTTGTGACATATGACTGTAATGGAATATTATTGTGCTATAAGAAATGACGAGCAGGTGGGTTTCAGAAAAACCTGGAAAGACTTGAATGAACTGATGCAGAGTGAAGTGAGCAGCACTGGGAGCACGTGTACACGGTAGCAGCGACAGTGGGAGAAGACCAACTGATAGCCTCGACTCTTCTCAGCCATGCCGAGACAATTCCACAAGACTCAGGCTGGAGAACGACAGAGTCTGGATGCAGATGGAGCGTTGTCACTTTTTTGTTTTTTCTTTCCTGTGGTTTCTCCCTTTTGTTCTGATTCTTCTTTCACAACATGACCAATGTGGAAACGTGTTTAACGCGATTGCACATGTAGAGCCCGAGTCAGATTGCTTGGGGAGGGGAGAGAGGGAGGAAAGTGTGGAACTCAAAATCTTACAAAAATGAATGTTGAGGGGCAGCTAGGTGGCACAGTGAGTAAAGCGTCGGCCCTGGAGTTGGGAGGACCCGAGTTCCGGCCTGAGACACTTAACACCCACACAAAAATACTAGCCGTGTAACCTTGGGCAAGTTACTTAACCCCAATTGCCCTCCAGAAGATTAAAAAAAAAATGAATGTTGAAAACTATCTTTACATGTAATTGAAAAAAATAATAAAATGCTATTAAGTTAGAAAAAAATAAGAAAATCCCAAATGAGGTCATGGTGAGTCAGCACAACTGAAAACACCTGAACAATAAATAACAAATCTGAAATGATGGTGGTTGAAATTTTTTTTTTTAAAGCAATTGGGGTCAAGTAACTTGCCCAAGGTTACCCGCCAGTTATTTTGTGTGGGTGTTAAGTATAGAGTGTCAGTGGGGGAGGTGTGGAATCTGGCGGTCAGGGCAGGCCAGGCAATTGGCCCGAGAGGATGAAAGGAGCCCCGCTGCAGGTCAGTCCAGGCAGTGCCAGCCCTGGTGATGCCCTTTTCCTCCTAGGGCAAACAAATTCATTCCTGTCAGAGGCTTGTTCTCACTGCCTCAGGATTTGGCTTCCAAAGGAAAGCTGGAGGCACAGAGGGAGGCACTGGTTGGCCAAGGCTGTGGGGCAAGCTGAGTGTTAGACTCTCCACCTCTGGCCCATTCAGCCTCTTGGAGCTGAGGCTGATACCTGTGGGAGGGCTAGAGTCTGGGCTGCATCTTCTGGTCATCACTACCTTCTCCTCTTCCTCCCTTTTTTAAAAAAATAAATTATTTATTTTTAGTTTTCAACAATCACTTCCATAAGTTTTACATTTTCTTCCCCTCCCTCCCCCAGACAGCTTGCAATCTGTTATGGGCTCCGCAAATACATTCCTATTAAACACATATTCACATTAGTCATGTTGCATAGAAGAATTATAAGGAATGGGAAAAACCATGAAAAAGAAAAGTAATACATAGCAAAAAAGAAAATCGTCTGCTTTGCTAGGCATTCTGACTCCATCGTCCTTTCTCTGGAGGCGACTGGCATTTTCCAGCATGAGTCTTTTGGAGTTGTCTTAGGTCCTTGCCCTCAAACACTGGCTCTTACTGTGTGCAGCATTCTCCTGTTTCTGCTCCCCTCATTTAGAATCATTTCATACAAGTCTAGTCCATCTGCTCCTCAGTTCTTGTAGCACAAGAGAATTCCTTTGCATTCATATCCCACAACTTGTTCGGTCATATCCCGATTGGTGGGCATCCCCTCTTCCTCCCTTCTTTGGCTGCTTGGTGAGAGATGATGGAGGTGCTGATGACCTGGGCTAGGCTGCCCCTTGGCCTTTGGGAAATGGGGGAGGGGAAGAGTGGGAAAGGAAACTCATGCCCACGAAGCAGACTGAGAAAACTTGAGCCACAGCTGATGCTTCTGGTCTTGGCCACTTCCTCCCCCCACTCATCACCTTCATCCACTGCCTCTTCTCTCCAGGACTCTCTGCCCACCTGCCTCTGCCTGGCCCCTTGACGCACGTGGAGCAGTATGAACTTGTGTATCCATTGAAGGTGCCTGTCCCCAGGGCTCGGAGAGACCTCTCCTCACCATCGGTAAGTCTGTCTCTGATTCTCACCCAGCACGCACCCTCCTGGGCCTCTCTGCTCCTCATTGTACATCTGTAAACAACACACCTGGGATCCTGCCCTGAGTGAGAGCTTGGTCCTCTCGGCCACTCAGCCCTGGGTCGGCCCTAGTTGGCCCTGGGTCCACCCTAGGTCAGCCCTAGTTGGCTCTGGGCAGCCCTAGCTGGCCCTGGTTGGCCCTAGTTGGCTCTGGTCAGCCCTAGTAGGCCCTAGTTGGCCCTGGGTCAGCCCTGGTCAGCCCCAGTTGGCCCTGGTTCAGCCCTGGTCAGCCCTAGTTGGCTCTGGTTCAGCCCTGGTCAGCCCTAGGTGGCTCTGGTTCAGCCCTGGTCAATCCTAGTTGGCTCTGGTAAGCCCTGGTCAGCCTTAGTTGGCCCTGGGTCAGCCCTGGTCAGCCCTAGTTGGCCCTGGGTCAGACCTGGGTCTTGACCATCCAGTTCAGGGGAGACCTCTGGGGTCCTTCCACCTGTAGCTCTGATTTTGAACTCTAACCTGGTGGTTCATTTGAGGAACCCAGGTCCCTGCCTGGGGGGGCAGCCATAGACATCTGGAGTGGGCATTTCTCAATCTTTTCAGCTAAAATCAGCAGGCTTTTTTTGTAGTCAGATGGGTGGGCCAGCAGGCAGGCAGGCTAGGGCCAGGCTGGCTGGGCTTCTTTCCTGGCAGTCAGAGCCTCTCCAGCCCTGTCCTTCCTTTGCGGCGCTCTGGTTCAGTGAGTGTGAGGGCAGGCGTGGCAGGGGGCTTTCTCCTGGAAGGGCTGTGCTGGGAGGCAGGAAGCTACCGCCATTCACATCAGCCAGCAGTCATCAAACCCTTGCCATGCCCTGGAGGGATATGCTGGCCCAGGGTCATCAGGATGGTGAGGAGAGGGACTGTCTCTGCTTCTCTGTGTATAAAAGTCTGATAGGATGAGACACTGGCAGAGAGAGCCAAGGACAGCACGGCCCACCAGCCTCTCAGCCTCCTTCCTTGCTGCCCAGACCCCAACCATGGCCTCTCTGTTCCCTCCCCCAGATCCCTCATAGTCCAGTGACTGCCTTGGTCACTCATGAGCTGCTTGGAACTGGGGCAGGGTTTCTGAGGGGTGGCCTCGCTCACCTGGGAGTCCTTCCTCTTTCTTTTGCTTCTCCTGCCCCCATGTGTGGGTGTCCTCCACGGCCCTTCCCTTCCTCCACTCTTTCCCTGCTGGAGCTTTACCTTTGTATGCCAGGGAGGCCCAGAGCCACTCTCTACCTGTCTATGCAGGGGGTGCCCAGACCCACTCACCACCTATCTACACTGGGGATGCCCAGAGCCAACCCTCCAGCCCTGGCTTCTCCTGTGGTCCTGCTACGGGGCTGGAGTGGACCAGGGTCCAGTGACAACTGGGGCATCTAGTCCTCCAGAGAAGAGATACCCCTCTTCTTACTCTCTGTTCCTCCCTGGCCTGCAGCCTACGTGCACACAGCTGGTGCTCACTAAACGCAGGTTGGGATGAGTGTCTCCTGGGGCGGTTTGGGGTTCAGTTTCATAATCTCACTACCTCTCAAAACTTCCTCCTTTTTGTATTTTCAAAAGGGCGGGTCTCAGTTGAAACAGCAAAGTCTTGAGTCAGACGCCAGGTTTTCCTTTAGAGAAAAAAAAGTTCACGTTCTCTCTCGGAAACCACCTCTGGCCTGGTTCTGGCTCCTGGCTGCTCTAGCTGAGAGGACCTTGTCTCACTGGGGTGGCTGGGCCAAGAGCCAGAGGGTCCCAAATGACCCGGCCAGAGTCAGAATGCACACGCATGGCCCTGGGCCAACAGGCCACAGCTCCTGGCCCTCTCTAGGTACTGAATGCTCTGGGCAGCCCAGATGCTTCTGGCCTTGGCCTGCTTTGAAATTGGGGCAGATTCCTGCCGCGTGGTTGCTGGAGTGACCCCCCTGTCCACAGTGACCAGGACTCTGGGTTGGAACCCCTGTTGCCAAAGGCCCCAGGCCTTTGCTGCCTGCCCAGTGGAGGCTGTGGGCCAGGGGACTTTCTGTGCCTGCCAACTTCCTCCCATGACCCCAGCACACACTGGCCCGTGGTTTGAAGTCTGGCAGGTCCCCCCTCTCTTTGCTGGGGCCTGACTCATCCCAAAGCTGGGGAGACCTCAGCGGATTCCACCTGCAGCGAGAGTCAGCACCAAGAGTGTGCTGAGACCTGTATCTGGGGCCTCCGCTGTTCTGTGGGTCTGGTGACCTCACCCTTGCGGAGGGTCAAGGACCTTGGCAAAGGGAGCTGAAGCCCCAGATGGGAGGGGAGATGGGGAGCAGGAGACAGACCTCTGTCCTGCTGCTTCTGAGGGAGAAATGGCTCTGACCACTCACCTAGAAGAGAGAAGCACCGGGAGGGAGGTACGGCCAGGCCTGGCTGACCCTGGAGAGTGTCTATACAGCCCCAAGGTTAATGCTGTGGGGGCTTTCTAGAGAATCATCGTGGAAGTGGGGTGGGTCTCCCAGAGAGGTGTGTGGGGAGGGGGTCAGAGGGGGGGGCAGAGGCTGGTGTTCCAGAGGGTCTGTGGGACGAGGCCTGGGTTTGGGCTCTCCTCTCTGGGCCTTCCAGCACCAGCTCTTGTGGCCCTATGCCAGGAAGAACGGAGGGAGGCATGTGCAAAAACATGGAGGGTGGGCCCTTCTCAGGGTGCACATGGGAGCTGTGTGGTAATGTGAAGAGCGTGTGCCTGGCGACTCCCATTCTGCCTCCCCCTAGTGCTGGCTCTGCTTCGAGGCCTTGGCCCTTCTCCTTTGCTACCAGCTAGGTAGTGCCATAGTGCACAGAGTCCCAAGCTAGGAGTGAGAAAGACCCGAGTTCAAATTTGGCCTCAGATGCTACCTAGCTATGTGCCTAGGCAAGTCACTTCCCCCTGTTTCCCGGAGAAGGAAATGGCGAACTCCTCCAGGATCCTGACAAGAAAACCCCAGCAACTGGTCACCCAATGCCTCTTGTTTGGGTTGTGTCATCCCCTAGTTGTCCATTCAGGTTGATCCATGCATTTATGAAGCACTGAAAGTGTTGACGCTTGTTTAAGCTTGAAAGTTATTAAAGGCCATGCCGAGCGTGTCGTCCAAGATGGCGAGTGCCTGTTCTTATGGAGGAAGCCCTCTTGGAGTAAGGCGCAGGCTGAGTGGGCAGGTGGTTCCCAGCAGGCTTCTGGGGTCTCAGCTGGAAGGGAGTGGGGTCCTAGAGTCAAGCCCTGTCAATGTAAGGAGGGGGCTGAGGCCCAGAGAGGGAAGGGGCCTGGCCCAAGGCCCAGTGATGGTCACAGAAGAGAGATGGCGGTGTCCCTGGTGCTGTGGCCACTGTCTTGTGTGCGCCGGGTGATGAGCTCGAGGTGTTAGGCATGAGAAGGGAGCTGTGGCTGAGTCTGGCCCCCTGGCCCCTCCCCCCATCTGTGCCTGGGCCCCAGGCAAAGGTTGGGCAATACACTTGTCCTTAACCGATGTCCATTTTGTCGGCCTCAGACTCTGTATCCAGAAAACCTCCGCTATGTCCTGTCTCTGAAAGGGAGCAACTTCACCCTGCACCTGCTCAGGAACAGGTGAGTGCAGAGGGACCTCAAGGAGAAAATGCATGTTCCCTCACTGGACCCGGGGCTCCATCCTAGAGGGAAGGAGGTGGCCCCAGCACCCCCACCCACTGTCCCCTGATGGAATCATGGCCCCCCCGGTCTCCAGGTTGAGCTCACCTGTCTGTGAGATATGAAAGGCCACAGGGAGAGGGGAGTAGTGAGAAACCTCGGGGAACACCCAGTGAGGCCCTGCAGAAAGGGGAGAGGAGGTCAGCGGCTGCTGTCTTGCAGGGACCTGATGGGGGCCAGCTACACAGAGACCTATACCTTGGCCAACGGCACCGAGGTGACTGAGCGGCCCAGAGACCTGCAGGTAGGGAGATGGCTGTGGGCATAGCTCTGGGGACAAGGAGGGTGCCCTGCCCACACATGGGCCCCTCCTGTGACCCTCTGTCCTGCCGGGCCAGGACCATTGCTTCTACCAGGGCCATGTTGAGGGGCACCAGGACTCGGCAGTCAGCGTCAGTGCCTGTCACGGAATCAGGTAGGTCCCCTCTGGGCCGGCCACCGTCCCCCACAATCCTGCTGAGGATCTCTTCCCCCACCCCCAGTGGCAGTAATTAGGGTTCTGCATGGCTCGAGGTTTGCCAAGCCCTCTCCCTCACAATACCCTGGGAATTATGGAGTAGAAAGGTTATTAGGTCCGTTTTGCTCAGGTCAGGGAAGTACAGGATCTGAGCCCCTGAGGCTGGACATAGCCCAGTGTTGCCTGCTTTCACAGGGGGCCCAAGACGCCATTCTGAACAGACCTAAGGCCATGTCCCTCTGTCTCGGCCCTGCTTTCCACGGCCTCATCTCCTACCCTTGAAGTCCCTAGCGGGGAGGATGGGGGGGTGGAAGCTGTGTGTGGCTGTCAGTTGAATGAGGCTGTTCTGGACCCCCCTCGGCCAGGGCTTAGGATTAGAGATCTTCACGTTGGCTGGGTGGCCCCTTGCCCGGCTCAGACTCCCAGCTGATGTGAGATTCCTTCCTGCTCACACGGGTGTCCCAGCTCTGCCGGCCCCTTAGCCTGGGGAAGGGCAGCCTGTGGGCCTAGCAAAGGACATGCTGGCCAGCTCACGGACCAGCTGGGCCATGGGCAGGATGCCAGGGCTTGGCCTTGGGTGTCTGAGCCACGCCTGCTAGGGTCTGAGGGGCCCTTGGGCAGACTCTGGGTCAGCAATGGCCTGTTCTGGCTGTACTTGCAGGGGATTCTTCCAGACAGGCTCCACCATTCATGTCATTGAGCCCCTGGAGGGCGCTGGCCACGAGGGCAGACATGCTGTCTACAGAGCAGACCATCTCATTCAGAAGCTGGTGACTTGTGGGGTTAGCAATACTACCCTGGAGGAGGATCTGGAAACCAGGATGGCTGCCGCCCAAAAGCCCAGGAACTGGGTGAGGCCCTGGGGGTGGTCACTGGGGCCAGGATGGGGCTGGTAGAGAACTGGCAGCACTCAGCTTCTTGTAGTAGGAGGCCGCCCCATCCCCACATTGGACAGAGGAGCCGAGGCCCATCGGGTGTCGGGGCTCAGAGGGAGGAAGAGCCAGTCCCCGGAGCTCTAGGGTGAGGGAATCTCCCTACCAGGATTTCAGTCCCAGAAGCTCAGCTCTACTGGAGTCAGTCCAGGGCACTCCTCCTGAGAAGGGGAAGGCAGTGGGGCAGAGGCCTGGGACCCAGGGCTGGAGCGGGGTCAGGGCCTCACTCCCCTGACCCACTGGGCCCATGGTTTCTCCCTCAGAAGTCGGGGACTGTCCCAAAGGAAACCCGCTACGTGGAACTCTTTGTAGTTGTGGATTATGCTGAGGTGAGAGGCGAGATGAGGCCCATAACCCTCCCACTCCAACCCTAAATTTGCTTATTCCCCATGGGCTGAGGCCTGGGGGAGAAGCACAGAGGTGACCCCTCTTTCCATCCCCAGTACGTGAGGTTTAGGAGCCAAGAGGACATACGGCGTCGGGTGAAAGAGATTGTGAATCACGTGGACAAGGTGAGCTCTTTATGGGGAGGTCTTCAACCCCCCACCCCCCATGACTCTCCCTCCTCCCCCTGGTGTGGCCCCCACCCCCCATGACCCTCCCTCCTCCCTCTGGGTGCCCCTATGATCCTCCCCCTGCCTTAGCCCTGTGGGAGGCATCTGCACCAGGAAAGCCACTGCCCAGTTCCTTTCTTCACACAGGCCAGAATGACTGGGGGGGGGGGGGGTCGGGGTGAAGAGCAGGGTCCACTGACCATGAGCCTGGCCCCTGTGTTGGGTCAGGCTTAGACTCGTCTGTCCAGGGTGAAGAAGCTTTTTCAGCCAGGCTGGCCATTCTTGGGGCAGAACTGGCCTGGCCTCCTTCCTCAGTGGCTTCACTAACTGTGCCCCCTGCCCTCACAGCTCTATCAGGAGCTGAATTTCCGTGTGGTCCTCATCGGCCTGGAAATATGGGACCGTGGGGACAAGGCCCAGATCAGCAGCAACCCCGACTCCACGCTAGACAGCTTCCTCAAGTGGCGGAGCCAGGAGCTTGTCCCCCGAAAAAAGCATGACAATGCCCAGCTGATCACGTAAGGGCACGTGCTGAGGTGTGGCAGGGTCAGGAATGGTGCAGCTGGTGGCTGTCCCTGAGAAACTGCCTGAGTGGCAGAAGGAAATGAAGGGCCCGTGGCCAGAGGGAGACAAGTGTCGAGGCATGGGCCATGTGTCCAGGAGGAAGCAACAGGCATCTTCACCTTGGTCCCAGGCCTTCTGGCTCCATGACTGGGTCAGCAGGGTTAAGGAGTCACTGGGGTTTCTAGGGCAGGTGAGGAGTGGCAGCTCACACTGGTGAGGAGAGATGCTTGAAGCTAGAGCCCAGCAGAGGTGATGAGAGCTGGGCAGGGGAGAGGGAGTTGGGCCCTGATTGGGTTTGGGTGATGAGGGTGAGTGAAGAGGCGATGCATCTGGATGACTGGGGGGATGAGGGTGCCTTTGGCAGTGAAAGGGAAGAAGGGAGGAGGGAGAGAGAGCTCCAGGAGTGGGCACTGCCCACAAGGAAGGTTTTCCACGGGTCAGGGAGAGCCAGGCTGATGTGGCTGTAGTGAGTGACCACACTTGGGGCACTGGGGTGATGAGGCTTTTCTTGGCCCTTGGGCCTGAGGGGCCTCCTCCGGGCTTGGCAGAGGACCAGTCCCCAAGGAGCATGGTCCACAGGTTCCCCTGGAAATCCGAAGACAAGAGGAGCTCTGGAACAGAGGGCATCAGGGAAGTTCAGCCTCAAAAGAAAAGGGCATTTGGATGGGGCAGGAAGCTGAGTGGAAGGCCCTCTGTGAGGGAAGACCAGCATGGGCAAAGGCATGGGGTGTGTCACATATAGGAGTGGAGAGGATGCCCAGGAGTGATTGGGGGGTGGCTTCAAGGCTTGGCTCCCCCAGCAGGGGGGTTTGGCTTTGGGTACAGCTGGTTTCCTGGGCACTGGGTTCAGGGGGGTCTCAATAACTTGTCTTTTAGGGGTGTGGATTTCGAACAAACGACGGTGGGGCTGGCCAAGGTGGCCTCCATGTGCACCTCGGGCTCTGGGGCTGTGAACCAGGTGAGCACATGTGAAGGCAGCAGCCCCTGGGCCCCAACCCCAGAGCCGGGCACCACAATTTGCGAGCCCCTGACCTGGTACTGCAGGCCAGCAGATGCTGTGGGGTCCCCACCCTGAAGCCTCCCAGCAAGACCCGCAGACCCCTTGTCTGTTGGTGATCGCTTTGTGGTCTTCTCCAGCCTTTTGGGGGGGGGGGTTAGGTTCCAGCTAAAGTCACAGGGGCTCTGGGCCTATGTGCTCGTGTACGTAGCTTGTCCCACCTGCCTGGAGGGCAGGGCCCCACCCCACCCACCACCAGGCTGGATGATGTGGCTCTCCATCCATTCCCTCCCCTTCCCAGGATCACCATGTCAATCCTATTGGAGTGGCATCAACCATGGCTCATGAGATGGGCCACAACCTCGGCATGGACCACGATGAGAACATCGCCGGCTGCTACTGCCATGAGCGGAAGCAGAATGGCGGGTGCATCATGGCAGCCAGCCTCAGGTAGGGTTAGCCACCATGGAGGCGGCAGGAGCTGTGCCCCCAGGTCTGGCAGGCCGGTGGGGTCTGAGCCCTGGAGCTTGGGGGCCCAACTCGTCCTCGCTTCCTTGTAGTTGGACACCATGCCTGGTAACTCTCCTGACCATCCTTCCTGAGAAAGGGCATGGTAAGGGTTGGGATAGAGGGTAAGCCTCTGCCAGCCCCACGCCAAGCCAGTGAGAGCTGGGCTCCCCAGGAGGGCCCTTCTCCCTCCTCCCTCAGTCTCGGTGCCCAGAAGGTCTCAGCACGCCTTTGTCCCATACCCTTCGCTCCCTGAATCATCGAAGTGGGTTTTCCTAAGAGTTTAGTCAATTTTCGGAAAGGGACAGCTATTTCCTGAAGTCCAGACCTCTGGGATCCTATTTCAGGACCCAGGTCAGACATGGCTAGCCTGGGCTATGCTCTGCTTTCAGGCTGAGGCTGCCTGGCCCTGGCTCCTTCCTCTCCCCACACCCCAGGTGGGTGAGCTCTGTGAATCTTCTGAGTGCTATCCCCAATGCTCTCTCCTTTGGCAGCACCGTCTTCCCCAAAACATTCAGCACCTGCAGCAGGAGCAACCTGGAGAAATTTGTTGGGAATAACATCTTCCAGACGAGCTGCCTGACAAACTTCCCAAAGCTGGATGAGATCTATGGAGGGCCCGTGTGTGGGAACAGATTTGTGGAACGTGGGGAGGAGTGTGACTGTGGCAGCCCAGAGGTATGTGGGTGCGTGGATGCAGCCTGGGCAGGGCTGGGTCTGAGGCACCTGAATGCAGGGCATGGCCCCGGGCACATGGATAGGGGCTTGGCCAGGCACCTGAGGGTGGGGCATGGCCATATCTAAAGTCATTCCTGAGTGTGTGTAACAGTCATGGGTACATGGACCAGATGGGGCAGGACCTGAAGTCACTCCCTCTGTGGGTCCTGTCCCTCTTCAGAGCGGGAGTGCCAGGGTCTCCAGATAGCCTGTAGAAGGAAGCCTGCCATGGACCAGGACCAGGGCCCTCCCGGCCACTGGGCCGCAGTGCACCATGGCCCAGGGCCCTCATGGCTCTGTCTCCTCCTCCTTGCAGGAGTGCACAAACCGCTGCTGTAATGCCACTACATGCAGACTGGTCACAGGAGCCACGTGTGCACATGGAGCATGTTGCCACGAGTGCCAGGTAAGGCAGCTGCCAAGGCCCGTGGCCCAGAGTGATGGTGTTATTCAAGGTCCCCCAAGGGACGAAGTAGGTAGCCCCCCACCTTGTGTTCCTCTTAGCATCCAGTCCATCCCTAGGCTTTTCATTGTCAGGGACACACTGGAGGGGGGAACAGCGGTCCATCATTCATTCAACACCTACTGTGGGTCAGGCTTTATTCTGGGACCTGGGGTGACAAGGTCCGGCTCCTGAATCGGGTCTTCACTGCTAGAGGTTCCTGGCCCCTCCCAGCTCAGCCTCCTCTTCAGGCTATAACGTCCCCCTGGCGTGAGATCTGGCCCCCGGCTAGGGGCCAGGCCTGGCTTTGCTGGTGTCCGAGTTTCTGCTTCTCCGTTCTTGCTGCCAGCTGCTGACATATTTGTCAGGGCATGTGTTTGGGCATTTTTCTAACAGGCCTTAGATGCCTGGCCACCCAGCAAGCCTTTATGAACACCATGCCATTTCTACCCTTGGAGCCTCAGCCTAAAAACAGGATTTGGGCAGGGAGCAAAGGGGTCACTGAGAAGTCAGCAGTGGAGAAACCCTTTTAGGGGCTTTGCCCAGCAGTGCTGGGGAAGGTAATGAGAAAGTGAATGAGGCAGGCAGGGAGGAGAAAGGGGCATAGAAGAGGGAGGCTTTGGGCACCCGGCAGCCAAGCGAGCATGGGGGCGAGGAAGAGGGCAGAGTCCAGGGCGACCCAGAGGTCCATCCTGGGGGGGATGAAGGGACGTTGGTGCCTCTGACAGATACAAAGCAGCTCACAGGGAGGCGGGGGGTAGGGAGCGTCCAGCTGAGGGTGACCATCGGTTCTGCTGCAGCCCAGGAGGGAGGCGAGGGCCAACTGACCAGACATGATTGTGGCGCTTCTGGGAGCACAGAGAGGGGGTATAGAGAGAAAGAAGAAGGAGCTGGGACAGAGCTGTGGGGGAAGGGGCAAAGGGCACAAAGGAGGCGACAGGTGGATGGAGACAGGGATGGTGTGGTCATAGTAGGAGGAAAACCTGGGGGGTGGGGTGGGAGGGGAGAGGTGGGGAGAGAGACAGAGAAAGTCAGTTGGGGGTGGCTAGGTGTCACAGTGGTCCTGGAGTCAGAAGGACCTGAGTTCAAATTTGACCTCAGACACTTAACACTTACTAGCTGTGTGACCTTGGGCAAGTCACTTATCCCCAATTGCCCGGCCTTCCTCCCTCCAAAAAGCAAAAAATTAAATAAAAAAGAGTCAGTGAATGAACAAGCATTTATTAAGCACCTCATGTATGCCAGGCACTGCTTTACAAAGAGCTCATTCTATGGTGAAAACATCATTAACTGCAGGTGAGGAGATGACCACAGGGTTAGGGGAGCAGAGACAGAGCTGAGCCTTGGGGCCACAGCTTCTCGAAGGCCTCTGCTTGGGGGGGTGGGGATCTCAGGACAGGAGACATGGTTGGGGTCTGTGGCAAGTGGGAATGGAGCCAGAGGGCAGGAGACAGAGCCATGCCAAGCTCATTTTGGACCAGGGAAAGACGCTCTCCACCCACCTTTGGAAAGGTTTGGGGAGGTCACCAGAGACATGGTGGGAGCCTTGTTGCCAGGCCATAGGTCCCCTGGTGAGGGAGCTCCTGGTAGGAGGCCCAGCTGTGGGGGGTGAGGATGCCCTTGGAGCCCTCCAGGAGCCCCAAGCCCAGTTGTTCAGACATGCTGGGGCGGGATGGGGGTTGTTTGGGCCCTCCAGTTTTGACCCAGGACAGAGTGCTGCCCTCCTATTTCCAGCCCTTTGAGGGGATTACAGATGAGACAGGGAGGGTCAGTGATTGATGGGGGAGTTCTTGGGGAAAACAGGAGGAGGAAGGACGCAGGGGCCCAAGGGCCAGCCCACGAAGGGTGGGGAAGCCAATCCGGGACATGACACAGAGGGGCAGGATGCTTAGGCCTGCCCAGGAAGGAGCATCTGGCCCTCGGGTGGGTGACATGTCTCTGTTGGCACTGATGCAGGTGGTACCGGCTGGGCAGATCTGCCGCGAGGCTCAGGACAACTGTGACCTGCCTGAGTACTGTGATGGCCAGCGGGGAGAGTGTCCAGAGAATGTCTTCCAAGAAAATGGCACGCCTTGCCAGGATGGCTACTGTTACAATGGGGCCTGTCCCACCCACCAGCAGCAGTGCCAGGCACTCTGGGGCCAGGGTGAGCTGGGCAGCGCAGGCGGGCGTCCTGCAAAGGACCTCCAAGCTCCTCCCTGTGATGCTTCTGTCTTACTTGGGTCTGAGGGTGGCTCCTGAAGGAATAGGAGAAGGGAGCTTGGGAGAAGGGCAGCCAGGACCCAGGAAAGAGTCAGGAAATTCCAAAGATAGAAAGGAATGAAGGGGTGTGGCCCACAGGGCTCCATGTGGATACTGGGGGCTCCAGGGGCCGACCACCCTCATTGTGCTTGGCCCCAGAGGGTAGAAGAGCCAGGAGCCATAGAGGGATGTGGATGGCAGGCAGTGAGAGCTGGCCCAGGCTGGCCTGGGCTGCCCGTGAGAGGGACCAGGGAATGGTGGTCAGAAGCCGACCTCCCCTCATCCACATGAAGAAATGGTGCAGACTCATCCAGGTCCCCTCCCCTCCCAGACCCTCAGCTCTGCTGGATCTGCCTGGAGCTCAGCCCTCTTCCTCCCCGGCAGGTGCTTTTGTGGCCTCTGACAGCTGCTTCTGGCTTGAAGTACAGTCAAGCTGCTCAGCTCCGGCCCGAAGGAGGTGAGTCTGTAATGCTTGCTCCCTGACTACCCCGTGATTTGGGGGGAGGACCATAGAACCTCAGCATCCTCCTCCCTGCACCAGCCCAGCCCCCCAATAAGGTTGGCTAGGATTGGCCACCTGAATTCTGTTCCATCTAGACCCTGCAGGGTCACTAACACCTGTTCAGTGACTTACTCGTTAGTATTGTTGGAGGCAGGGAAGGGGTGGTGACCTTGGCCCTCCCTGAATGGTAGGGTTGAGGGGAGTGAGGCAGCTGAACCCAAGCCCAGCACCCAAGCCCAGCTCTGCACTCTCTGGGGGATGCCTTGTCAGCTGCTTTGACTCCCCTGGGCTGAGCTGGGGGAGAGGCCTGAGGAGCTGCCTGCTAAGTAAAAGCCTTCTCTCCTGGCAGTTTCAACAAGTGTGGGGTCTTGCACTGCTCCGGGGGGACAGTCACCCACAGGGCCTCCTGCACCATCACTCTGGGCAGAATACCCTGTACCATGGCAGTTAAGGGAAAAGATGAGCCTTTTGAGATGGTGGTCACTGGGACCAAGTGTGGAGAACGGATGGTGAGTGGGTGCTGCTGGGGCCATGGCCCCCAAGGTCTCAGACGTGGGGAAAAGCCATCCCTCATCCCACACGATAGCCCTCTGTGTGTGGGGGGGGTGAGGGGGTATTGGGGTCTTAGGCAGAAACATGTTGGTTGTAGCCTCTGGTCTGTCTGTCCAGCAGTGGTCCTTGGCTTGAGTCCTGGACCCTGCAGGGCAGCAGCTTGTGGAGGGCATGGGGTCAGGGCTCCCACCGACGCCTGCTGCCCTCATCTTCTAGGTTTGCTACAATGGGCGCTGTCAGGACCTCGGCGTCTATGGAGCCGAGAACTGCTCCAGTCAATGCAGTGGTCACGGGGTGAGTTCAGGCTGCCCTTGTGGGTGTGAGGCTGACCCTCTTCCCTTCCATACAAAACCCTTGGGCAGAGACTGGGACTTTGCTCTCTGGGGGTTCCCAGAGCTTCCCCCACCCAGGTCCTCTCCAGATGCTCTCTCCCACGTTGCCTTTACTCTCTGCTTTGTCCCTTTCTTTGGATGTGGTCTTGGGTGGACACATGGGAG
The DNA here is from genome assembly GCF_028583685.1 of Petaurus breviceps papuanus. Taxonomy (NCBI): domain Eukaryota; kingdom Metazoa; phylum Chordata; class Mammalia; order Diprotodontia; family Petauridae; genus Petaurus; species Petaurus breviceps. The sequence continues at coordinate 280,152 of NW_027186352.1, forward strand.
GCTCATCTTCCAGCCCTCTTCCCCATGATGGTGTCTTTCTGGGGTGTCCTTTTCCTTCTCCATGTCACGTGGTCTCCATCTTGTGTACCAAGCTTTATTGACCCAGCTTGGTGCGGGTGCACCCAGATGGCCAGTCTCCCTCCTTCACCCACCCTCTTGATTAGATTTCCAAGACACCAGCAAAATGTATTCTTACTGGGGCACATTCCATCCCTGCTGGGTCCCTCGGACTGTGGCCGAGAACAAGCAGGCTAACCCTGTCAGCTGCCCACTTCCAGACCAGTCTTTCTCTTTTGCATTCCTTGCATTGAATGAGCAGCAATGAGTTTGTTTTTTGATTTGTGCATACATTTGAAAAGTTTCGTTAATGTTTTCTTTTTCCACACAAACCCTTTCCAGTAGAGCCAATTTGGGAGAAGTCTCTTGTAGCAATAGTAAAATTAACCAAAGTGACCTCATCAGGAAGTGAGGGCAGCATCCCACACCTCTGTTTTTAATCGACAAATCTACCCCCCCAAAAGTTAAAGTAACAATTCCTGCCACAACTACGCGGAGTCAAGCAGAGACGCGTGTGTCCTCTCTGTGCTGGTGACCAGGCTGGTGGCAGCTGAGGCTCCTCCGAGAGCCTTCTTCCTCCCCAGCCCCCAGCCCTGAAAACACTACCTATGGCCATCCTCCTCACCCACTTAGAGGAGGCTTCCTAGACTAGAGCAGAGCATTTCTTTCATCTTGGAAGGCGCTGATTCTCTGCCATGACAGAGACACATCTGTTTTGGTCTCCCATCTTTGCTTGACCAACTCTCCTCATGGTCTGTGGCATCTCTGCTTCCAGGCTCCCAGACTCCCCCTTCCTTTCCCTCCCAGGCAATGCTGGCTTCCTCTTGTTTTCCCAGAGTCCACCCCATCCCCACCCCAGCATCTTCCTATGAAGCTGAGGCAGTCAGGGCCAACACAGTGGATGGAAAGCTGGGCAAGGAGTTAGGATGACCTGAGTTCAAATCCAGCCTCAGATGCTTGTGTGACCCTAGTCAAGTCACTTAACCTCTGTCTCGTTTTCTTGGCAATAAAATGGGGATGGGAATAGCACCGGTCTCCCAAGGTTTGTTGTGAGGAGTCCCTGGCATAGAGTAGGTGCTTAATGCAGCCTGCCTTCCTGACATGTGCACTCAGTACCACTGATTTCGACCTAGGTGGCCCCATTCATAGTGGGCGTCCTGTGGTGCAACCGAGGTAGGTCCTATGGTCTCAGAGGCCTACAGGGCCTCTTAACACCTTGACCTTATGAGCCCTGCCCTAGGCTCCCAGTTCAGCTCTTCTGGGGGAGGGGGTGGCCTCCTCCTGGGCACCACGAAGCAGAGGAAGAGAGGGCTGGGGCATGAAGTCACTGGCTGCCAGAACCTGCAGCATGACAATGGCCTCTGTCTTTAGGCCAGATCTCATACCCTAGATGGGGTTTGGGGGACACCCTCTCTCCTGGTTCCCCTCCTCCCTCCCTGATCGCTCCTGCCGCCCTCGGGCTCTGTCCTGGGCCCTCTGTAACCACTTCACTTGGGAACCTCATCAGTTCTCATGGATTAATGACCATCTTTATGCTGAAGGAATAGCTCCATGGCCCTGGAGACAGAATGCTGGGCCTGAGTCAGGAAGACCTGAGTTCAAATGTGACTCAGACACTAGCTGTGTGACCCTGGGCAAGTCACTTTACTCTCTTTGCCGCAGTTGCCTCATCTATAAAGGGAGCTGAGAAGGAAATGGCCAACCACACTGGTTCTTTGCCAAGAAGATCCCAAATGGGGTCACAAAGAGTCAGACAGGACTGGAAAATTGAACAATGCTGAAGATTCCAGTCTCCCTATCTTGCCCCAGTTTCCCTCCTGACCTCCAATATTGCATCTCCAGCTACCTTTCAGATACCTTTAACTGGTCGCAATAGACATCTTTTTTTTTTTTTTCGCTTTTTGGAGGGGGGAGGGCAGGGCAATTGGGGTTAAGTGACTTGGCCAAGGTCACACGGCTAATAAGTGTTGTGTCTGAGGCCGGATTGGAACTCAGGTTCTCCTGACTACAGGGCTGATGCTCTATTCACTGCGCCAGGTAGCCGCACCAATAGACATCTTAAACTCAGTGTCCAAAACAGAACTCACGACCTTCCCCCCAAACACTGCCTACCTCCTAGGTTCCCTAGCCTTGTAGAGGGCAACATTGTTCTCAGACTTAGGGTTCATCCTGGACTCCTCTCTCTCATTCCCAGATCCAATGTGGTGGCAAGGCCTGGCAATTTACCTTCCGTAGCATCTCTCGAATACACCCCCTTCTCTCCTCTGACCCTGCCCCACCCTGGTGTAGCCCCTCATCACCTCATACCTACCTGCGGGGTCTTGGGCTTCCAGACTCCTCCCTCCAGTCTATCCCCCATTCAGCCATTTTCCTCAAGCTCAGGTCCATCCACATCACCCCCTACTCAATAACTCCAGGGGCTCCCAGGTCAAACAAGAAGTGTTCTGGGCCCTCTTCCCTTTCCACAACACATCCTTTCAAATCCAAGGATGCTGGCCTTCTGGCCACCCCTGTGCCTCAAATGCCCCCACCCCCGACCTCCTGGACTTCTAAGTGCAAACCCAAGTCCCCCTTCTAGAGAAAGCCTGTCCCAGCCCCTCTCAGTGCCCGAGCCTTTCCTCTGCTTCTTCTTTCCTGTTTATGAACTCATTGGTACACAGGTGTTTTCTTCTCGACCCTCCCACTAGATTGGGACCTCCCCCAAGGCTGAGGATGATCTTTTGTCTCTTTTTTATCTGCGGTGTTTAGCACGTAGTAAGCGTTTAATAAAAGCCTATTGACTGAATGAGATCACAGTTGGCGAGGGGTAGAGCCCAGTCAATTGATTTCTAGGGATGTGCCATCTTGGCAATGCCAGCTACTCCCTGTACATGGAGGTCTTGGCCCTGATTTTGCCTACTGATGTTCCACTAATGCCCTTATAGGTTTGCAACCACAAGAGAGAATGCCACTGTCAGCCCGGCTGGGCTCCACCATACTGCCAAGAGAAAGTGGCTGCCGTGACCTCAGGTAGATGCCCCCAGTGGGCCACTCTGTGATGTGATTTTCTGCCCCCCCCCCCCGCCACTGGCTTCCTCACTATGCTGCACAATGCCTTACACTAAGCAGATGTGGCATCGGGCGTCAGCCATACTCCGTGCAGCAGGATCAGTCCCGCGGCGAAAATGGGCATTGTTTACAGTGAACAGCCCAGAAGCAGCACTTCCTAATGGGGAAGGGGCCCCTGGCTTGACCTGTTGGCTGCCTCTTGGTATAACACAGGCAGTCTTGCTATCTCAACATCTATCAGGCAGGGGGGACCATGAGGGGATGGCCACATTCTGGGCCCAGTGGGGAGGGTCTGCGGGGCACTGAGTCGGCCTTGCCATGGGCTGGGTCACTACCGTTGTACAAGTGGGGAAGTACCAGAGACAGAGAAGATACAGTTCAGTCAAACTGCAGACTCCTGAGGCAAGCCATGCAGAGAAGACTAAATGCCCATTGTCCTCAGGCTGCTGGGGCAGACCTGCTGCAGCCAGCTGGGGTCCAGCTCCGTAACATTCCTCTTGTGGGTTCTGCAGTCCAAGGGCTCAGGGAGGAAAGGGCATGGAGATGCCTCCATCAGCCTGAGCAGAGCCTGGCACATGACAGGGCCTAACTGCTGCCTTCTCCCCCCAAGGGGCCCAAGGGGTGTTGGTGGGGGTGCTGGTGACCCTGGCTGTGCTCATCCTGCTGATTGGTGTGGCCTTCCTTCTCTACAAGCGTCAAATGCTGCCGCCTTTGCAGAAGAGGTGAGAACCATCTGCGTGCCAAGATAGTGATTCTTGCTGGCTGCCCTGGCCCAGTGGGTCTGGCTCTGAGGAGGAGGAATGTTCTGCCTGCAAGGAAGCAGAGCATCTAGGGAGGGGGCCCGAGTATGGGAAGTGCAGGGACAGATGTGATTATGGGCACCTGGGTGGATTGCCTTGTGACCGTCCATGATCTTGGATGAGCCAAGCACCAGCCCTGAGGGGAACTGGCAGTATCCCCATTTTCTGAGTTAAGTCAGGCTCACCCAAAAGCAGGCCCAGAAAGAGGGTTTGATCTCTGGTCTCTCCTGACACCCACACAAGAGCCCACCCTCCCAGCTGCTGGGGGATCACTTGATGTCAGTAACGGCAGTTCAGATGGAGCCCAACACACCAGGGTTTTCACCCAAGAGTTGCCAAGGGTTCCGGCCCAGTACCTGCTGGCATGGGGGGGCAGGGGCAGTGCCAGGGCCTTTGGCTCCGCTTTGGCCCCCTCTTCCCCCACCTTCTGAAGCTGTAAAAGGGGCCTGTGCTTTTTGGCAGTTGTGGCTCTGTGGCATGGTTGCACGCCAAGAGCAGACGGGTTCTTTCTGTCAGGGACATTGCTGAATGCCTGGCAATCCCCAGTAACATGGCGGGTGACACTAGACAAGCCGTGTCCCTTCACTGAGCCCACTTCTTCATCTATAGAGGGGAAGTGCCTTCCTAGCTCACTCCCTGCAGTGGTTCTCAGAGGGATGTGTCAGGGTGGCCTGGCATCTAAATGCCATCGAGCCCTCCACTCACCCCCACTTTTTGCCCTTTGCCTCCCTCAGGAAAATTGCCACAGAAACTCCTTCTGGCCTCTCCAACCCCTTGTTCCAAAGAGGTGACTGCAGAGCACCAGGCCCGGTCTCTACTGCGCTGGCTGCCCAGTCCCCTAAGCCCCAGTCTGCTCCAGGGGTCCCTGGGCAGCTGCCCCCTGCGGTGAGTACGGCATTGATGCAGCCTGGCCAGCCTCTTGTGAATGCCACCTTTGCAGGTGCGCTGGGTCCTCGCACAGCAGGGACATCATCTGAATTCAGGCACAACCACTGTGCTGCCCAAGCACAGCCCAGTGAGCTCTCCTGTGGCCCCTTGGGCCTTTTGAGCAGACACATCTTAACCCTGTCTCCTGTTTCTTCACAGCCTTCTGCAGCAGCCAGACAGCAGGCACCCTTCAGAGTGCCTGTGTACACCAGGCAGGCCCCTCAGCAGGTAAGCTGTGGCCTGGCAGCTGCTTTCTGATGGCAGAGGGAGCCAGAGTTACCCACCTTCCTCTGGGGGGGAATGTTGAGCCCCAATTTGGGGGAGGTAGAGGAGGGCTATGTTTGTGGAAGGAGGCAGGGGGCAGTGCTATGTCCAATTCTCTGGGAAAGAGAAACAGTCTAGTGATAGCTGGGTCCTCTCCGGGAGGGGTCCCAAAGAGGTGAAAGGGCCTCATTTGACCCTGGACCTTTGCCTGTAAACCCCATGCTCTCCCAAAGACTTCCCTGGGTGCCCCTCTCTCTGGGCCTTTGTGAACAGTCTCCATGAGCCACCCATCCACCTTGTGGTGCTCAGTGGCTCCAGATGTGGTCAGCCCTGCAGTCCAGGTTGGGACCCAAGTGCCCACGGGCTGAGCTGGCTTTGGCCCCCCACACACACACTCAGGGTGGCCTGGGCATCCCATCTCCTCTTCCTCTCTCTCAGAACAAGCCTGCACCACCTAGCAAGCCATTGCCGGAGCTGAAACCTAAGCAGGTGAGTCAGCTCCAGGGTCAAGGAGAGTACTCCCCTGAAGGAAGCGTGGGGGAGGCAGACAGCCGCCTTGGTCCTCTTGGACACCCCCCATCCAAGGACAGCTGCCCCCTCCACTCTGGCCCTGAACTGAGCCCACAGGCTCAGGCTTTCCACCTGCTAGGAAGCAGGGGAGCAACCCTACCTATTCTGACCCATCCATATCACCCTTTTCAGTTCATGTCTTCTTTCTGGCTCACATTTCCTGTCTTCATATTGGGGGGGGGGGGGGCCATAAACAGAAGCAGCCTCTGACCTCTTACTCCAAGGCATCTCAAGCCGGGCCACACCAGGCCATAGCTTCCTCTTCCTTCTGCCCCACCTAGGAAGGAGGAGGGAGGTTGTACTAGCCTAACCCAGCCTGAATTTGGGGCTGTCCTACCATTCTATGATTCGCACCCTTAGAGGTGAGGGCCCAGCCTCTCACCCATCTGCCTGAAGCCCTTGGCTAGCTGGTTTGTAGGGCTGGTTCTGCCCTGCCATAGTAGATCAACAGGCCCATCCCCATTTCAAAAGGCACACCTCTTCCCTACTATGATTGGCTCCCCCATAGGCCTTGCTGAGCAGGGGTGCTGGGGGCTATCTGGGGGAGCTAGAGAGTAGGGCCAGCCTGGGAAATGTGGTGAGAATATGAGTGACCAGACTGTACCTTTCAGGTGGTCAAGCCAACTTCTGGTCCTCCACCACCACCTGTAAAACCTCCAGCTGTGACCCCCTCAAAGCCCCAGGTAAGATGCCCTTGGGAGGACCCATGAGGCTATTGCCTCAGGACATCTGTCCCCCTGCAGAGGATAGGCTAGCTTGTAAAAATAATGCATATGGAGGGTGATATCCAGGGGTGACAGGTGCATTCTGTCCCTGATGCTGCCCTTAAAAATCTGGGGTTTCTGGGGCAGCTAGGTGGTGTAGTGAATAGAGCACTGGCCCTGGAGTCAGGAGGACCTGAGTTCAAATCCAGCCTCAGACACTTAACACTTACTAGCTATGTGGCCTTGGGCAGGTCACTTAACCCCAAATACCTGGCCTTCCCCCCTCCAAAAAGTGGAAAAAAAAAAAAAAGAAATCTGGTGTTTCCATCTGTCCTGGGGTAGGTGGTCTCTAAACCTACAGTGCCTTTTATCTCAGGAACATAGAAGCCCAGTTTGACCCCACATCATCACTGGCCATGGTGTCTAATATTGGGGTACCCAGTTATCATCTTAGGGGGAAGTTGAGAGAAACAGTCTTCTCATGAGACTACCTTTTCCTTCTCTAAGGGAGCTGGTCCCAAGGTGGCACTGATGCCGCCAGTTCGGCGCAGGTGATTGGAAACCTGGACCCTGAGGCTGAAGACACTTGGGACCAAGACAAAGGAATCAGCTGCCTGCTTGATGGTCCCTAGTCCTGGCAGGCCCTAACCATGCTTGGTATCGTATTCAGTCATCTGCAATGCAGGGGGTGGAAGGAGCCACCTGACTGGCTGTCTCCCTGCACCCCCCCCAACTCTCATCTGGCAAACCTCAAACATCCCCCAGGGCTGGGGCTAGTGTTTGCCTCTCTCTGGAGAGCTGAGACCTCCACAGAGAAGGCAAAAGGCCAGCCCTGAGCTGGTGCCCAGATGTGTTTCTGTGTCTGCCGGCCTTTCCCCTCTTCACTTCTCACAAAGTCTTTGGGGCTTCCTAAGGCTCCATAGACTGCTCTGCCCAGTGCCTGCTCACAGGAACAGTGGACCACCCCCTCCTGCCCCCTGCCCCTTCAGTGGACAGCCCAGGCTGCTGCTCACCAGGAATCTGTGAAATATGTGCTCCCTCCCACATCCACAAGGGCCCTCAAAGGCAGCCCTTGCACTTTGTGTGGGATGGACAATCTCAGGGACAATGGTTTCACTCCATTCATTTCAAGTGGACTCCCAAAAGCTGCAGTTTTCCATGTCTACCTGGCACCCAGGGGCAAATCAGCCTCTAGGCCAAGGACCCTGTCAGACACCCTGGCCAGCTGTGAACCGTGTGGCAGCCAGACTCCCCATGGCCTATCTGAATCAGGTTTGATGTACAGCACGATCCAAGACAGCAACTTTTCTGGGGTCCCCGACATGCTCGGCATGCAGTCCGAGGTCTCTGCTCATCTCCGGTTTAGGGGTAACCGGGTCTGCTGCTCCAGCAAGCCTGAAGGTGCTTTTCTGATTAGTCTTCATTGCTGAAAATGCTGCATTTTGTCATTAAATTATTCTTTGAGAATCCCCGGAGTAAAGGGGAAATGCCATGAATATTTTTTATAACATTAAAAACTCAATGCTGATCTTTAGCCTGTCTATTTGTATGGGGCTCTGTGGGGTCTGTCCTGGTTCCCTCGTTGGTGTGTCTGGAGGAGGGGAGATCCACAGTAAGACGCGGGTGCCGGGCTGGCCCCCCTCCCCCTGCATTCTAGGCCAGGCCTCTGAGCTGCTTGGACAGACGGGTTGGGGAACTTGAGGCTGGGATTTGAACCCAGACCTTGGGTGGAGGAGCTCCCTCCCTGCACCGGAGGAAATCTGGGATCTGTCCTTCGCAGGCGCTCTCGGTAAGTGCGGGTGGGCAGACCCACTGACCAACCGCCAGGTGGATAGATCTAGCCCCGCCCTCTCCGTCCTGGACCCGCCCCTTTCCCGCCCACTGGCTTGTTCTGGCCACGCCTTCGAGAACTCCTGACCCACCCCCAGCCCCGCCTCCGCCTCGCCCACTGCTTTGCTTTGGCCACGCCTTCAAGCCCCGCCCCTGTCCCAGCTCCTCCATTCCCGCTCTCATTGCTTTGCTCTGGCCCCGCCCCTTCCCGCTTAGAACCGCCTCCAGCCTGCTTCTTGTCACACTCCGCTCCGGCATGGCCCCAACCCCTCTGCTCCGCCGCGCGCCCCGCCCTCGCTGCCACCCCCACCCCAGGCCTCTCTAGCCCCGCCTCCGTCTCCTCGCTCTACTAGGCTCCGCGGGTGCCCGCCCCGGCCCATCTTCAGGGCCAATCCTACAGGGCCCCGCCTCCCCGCGTCCCCGCCCACTGTCCTAGCCCCGCCCAGCCCCGCCTTGGCTCTGGCCTACTCGCTGCCGCTGGTTGCAGGGCCCGCCCCCGCTCCGCTCTGGCTGGGCCTCACTCCATTCTGGCCCCACCCCGCCCTCGCCCCGCCTCCGGCGCGACCCAGCCCGGCCCCAGTCCACTCTCAGCTTCTCCCTTCAGCGACGTATGACCCTCCGAGGCCGCCGTCGAGGTCGCGCCTTGTCCGGTCTCCCAGTAACGGCGGCTTCAGGGCCACTGCTCGGACTGGCCGAGCCATGAACCGGCCTGGGCGCACGGCCCCGGGCTCGCTGCTGAACGCGCCGCTGCCGCTCACGGCGCTCCACCACCTTTATGCCTGGGTGGACAGCGTGCCCTTCAGCCGCCCAAAGCGCCACCTGGCCCGGGACTTCAGCGACGGCGGTGAGCCCGGCAGGGCAGAAGCGGGGTCCGACCCTGAGGCCGGGCCGGGGCGGGAGCGGGACAGAGCCGGGGACCCAGAACCCGAGCGGGGTTGCGCTGGGGGCTTGATTGGCTACGGGCCAGTTAGGCATAGGACGCCATTGTCTAGCATTGGCTGTGGCTCAGCTGAGGGAGGGGCCGGTCTCGAGGCAGCCGGCGTGGCCGCCCGAGGATTGGCTGGAGACGGTAAGGGGCGGGGCTTCTCACAGGTAGCGGGAAATGACTGGCTGACCGCAGGGGGGCGGGGCCCGTCACTAGGCACCGAGAGATGCAGTACAATCATTGGATGCGGTATGAGAAGGGAGGGGCCGGTCACCCAGCAGCGGGCAATGCCCCTTGCAGATTGGCCGGAGAGAGGCAAGGGAAAAGCTGCTCGGGGATTGGCCTCAGCTCTGATCCAAAACTACTGGGCCATTCTCCCAATAATGCCTGGGGCTGGTATCCTCTTTTAAGTGCTTGGCGCTGAAGATACCAAATCAAACCGAAATTTTGAAACTCTTCCCCTGACCTCGAGAAGCTCACTCTTGGAGTAGGGGTGGGAGGTGGGGGGGGGGGGCAGTAAGAGTAGATACAAAGTAGCGGACAGTGAGTCTTTGTTGCAGCTCGGCTTCGGTGACAAAAGTAGAACAGGTTTTCTTCTGAATTCCTGGCAGTGATGATTGCAGAGATTGTGAAACATTTTCAACCCAAACTTGTGGAAATGCACAACTACATCCCTACTAGCAATACCGAGCAAAAGCTAAGCAACTGGAGCACTCTCAACAGGCAGGTGCCAGGGTCTGCCGGGAGCAGGAAGGGGGCCTGGAGTCCTGTACTGGGCGCATTGGGCACCGCACGGGGGGAGGGGCTGTAAGTTGGGCACTTCACTGGCTGGGTCTGTACTGGGCGCATTGGGCACCGCAATGGGTGGGTATGTACTGGGCACATTGGGCAC
>NW_027186352.1:290178-322797 GCF_028583685.1 Petaurus breviceps papuanus
GGGTATGTACTGGGCACATTGGGCACCGCACTGGCTGGGTCTGTACTAGGCACATTGGTCACCACTCTAGGGGGCTCTGTACCAGACTCACTGGGTACCACTATGGGGTGGGGGGGGGAGGTGGCCATTCTGTACTGGGTACAGAAGGTGCCCCAGTCTAGGTTTTGTTTCTCCACAATAGTGTAAGCCCTACAAATACTTGCTGGCTTTGGGTTGGGATTGAGGCTGAGTTGAACAAACTATAAACCACCCAAACCAGGTTTTGAAGGAGATTTGATAGTTGCCTTCAGGTATTTGAAAGACTACCAGTGGGAAGAAGGATAAGCCTTGTACTGCTGGGCCCAGAGGGCAGACCCAGAAACAGGTCGGGAGGGAGAGGGAAGGGAAACAGATTTCAGGTCCTCAAAAGAAGCTCCGTAATGGAGATGGACGCCCTCCTGCCTGCTCCCCCTCCCCACTCCTGAAGGTCACCCCCAAAGGACCCTTGACCACATGAGGAAGTTGAAGAGGGCATCCCTTGCAGCTGTGCTTTCAACTTGTAGGTCTCCTAGCTCTAATTTGCCCACTGGCCTGCCTCAGTTCTGGGGAAGGAAGGAATCTTGTGTTATCCCATTCCATTCCCTCCAGTCTGGGCCTTGCGTTAGAGCCATTGTTAGGACACAGAGAGTTTGTAGATGCTGGTGCTGGCGTAGATGGTGGGTCAGCGAGGATGAATCACTGGAGGAGAGCTCGTGGGTGGCCTCAGAGACCATCCCATCTAATCGCCTTTTTTCTTTTTCTTTTTTTTTTTGGAGGGGGGAAGGCTGGGCAATTGGGGTTAAGTGACTTGCCCAAGGTCACACGGCTTGTAAGTGTTAAGTGTCTGAGGCCGGATTTGAACTCAGGTCCTCCTGACTCCAGGGCTGGTGCTCTATTCACTGCACCACCTAGCCTTCCCCAGTCTCCTTTTTTCACAGGAGTCCGAGGTGGGCAGCGGGTGGGGGGTGGGGAGAAGCCACAGCCCCTGGTTAGGCAGGGGGGAGCATCTGCCTCCAGAGACAGAGAGGGGGAGTGCAAAAAACAAGGCTGTTGCTTGGTCTTCCCTGGACAGCTTTGCACCCTGAATTTGGGCCTCTTTGCAGGTGCCATTGATTGAGCTGGCAGGAGATTCAGGATGTGCCATGGGCCCCTGAGAAGCTTGTTCGGGGCTGACAGAAAGCCACAGAAGCCTGTTTAGAGCCCTGTTGTCTGCTGATTGCTTTTCAGGAAAGTGTTTCCTAAACTACGCTTCTATGTCTCAGAGGAGGACATTCGGAAGGTTGTCGTCAGTGCTCCGGGGGCCATTGAGTCTGTGCTGTCTACACTGAGGCAGAAAGTGGAAGAAAAATGTCAAAGGAAGACCATCCCAGAGGCCAGGATGAACATAAAGGTGCGTCCTAAGGTCCTCATTCCCATGGGGCACTGCTGGGGGGCCCCCGGGAAGGGGATGTGGTCTCTGCTCCCATGGAGGGGAGGGATGTAGGCATTTCTGGGGCTGCCTGAGCTACCTGGTACCTGCATACCTTCTCCTGAAAAAGGAACTGGGACTGGGCTGGGGGGGGGGCATGGGTGGGCCCCCATCCCTATCAGGTACCAGCAGCAGTTCAGAATGCTTGTAGCTTATAGCTTGCTTCTGGGATCACAGGCTGCCTTCTCCTCTGCGTGGTACCTTCCTTGGTTCCTGACCCAGACATCAGAGGGGCAGGGAACACCCTTGGCTCCAGTGTCTGTGACCTGATGGAGTAGCAAGGGGAGCTGGGAGGCCGCTCACTGTTGGCCCTGTTTGTGGGTTGTTTAGGGAAAGGGAGCAAGGTCAGGGTGATGGTCCCTTCCCCTCTCCAGTCTGTCCTCCAGCAGCTGCCAAACTAAGAGTCCTGCTACAACTCTGACCCCAAACCTCTGATGGCTCCCCATTCCCTTGAGATAAAAGAGGGACTCCTCAGCCTGACACCCGCTCCCTCTACATACAGTCTGGCCCTCACCACCCCTTCTCATTTTGTTCCAAACTCTGTTTTAGTCAAACAAGCTAATCTGTGCATACCTCCAAACTCCTACCTCCCAGTCTTTGTGCATAAGGCACCCCCCCCCACAAAAATATTTTTTAAAAGAATTCACTTTAATGTTGGTTTTATTGCCAAATTCTCTCCCTACCCATTGAGAAGTCAAGAAAAATAGAACTCATTACAAATATGTATAGTCATGCAAAACAAATGTCCACATTAACCATGTCCCTACTCCCCCCAAAAAAATTCAAAAGAAAAGAAAGAGAAGAAGCTCTCTATGTGGAGGTGAATAGCATACTTCATGAGTCTTTTGGGATTTTGGTGGGTCACCGTACTGAACAGAGGAGCAATTCTTTCACAGTTCATTAATGTTACAATATTGCTATTACTATGCACAGTGTTATCTTGGTTCTGCTCACTTTAGTTTGCATCGGTTCATATAAGTCTTCCTAGGTTTTTCTGAAAGCACCCTGCTCATCATTTCTTATAGTTGCAATAGCAATCCATCACATAGACCCCACATTGTTCAACCATTCCCTCACTGATGGGCATCCCCTCAGTTTCCAGTCTTTGCCTCCACAATAAGAACTGCTGTGGATATTTGTGTGCATATGGCTCCCTTTCCTCTCTCTTTGATCCCTTTGGGATACAGACCTAGTAGTGAACATGTGTCCACAGCTTCCCCAAGGCCCTTTTCTTCTGCCTTTTATTGGCACCAAAGTGAATGGAGGCTGCAGCTGGTGAGCTGAGTGTGGGCAGGCCGAGGGATGAGGGGCATTATGCATGTGTGTGCTCACTCTGAGGACTGGTCATGCTTGTCACAAGGCTGGCTGCAGGTGCCATCTTTAATGAAAAAAGAGCATGGCACATAAGGGTTACCAAAGCCCGGAGAGAGCTGCTATCCCAGGATTGCCAAAGGAGAAAACAGAGGCTTTCCTTGGGGTGGATGGGCCAGGGCCAAGAGACAGGAAAGAGACGTCAGGCCTACTCAGCAATTTGTTTCCTGCGTCGGGGGGATGCCTTCTGTGTCAGGATAGAGAGGAAGAAGAGTGGGCGAGTGCCAGAGCACCTGCTATGTAAACCCAGCACTGGGCTGAGCAACAGCCCTGGGAGGTGGGGGCTGCTGTATCCTGTTTTACAGTGTAGGAAACTGAGGCAAGCAGCAGTTTCTTCCTGACTCTAGGCCCCATGCTCTGGATGCTCTGGTGTCCCCAGTACCTCATGGGCTGATGAAGGACCTCCGGTGTCTGGTGCATAGGGCAGTTGGGCCCCTGTCTGGGGTATTTATAAGATCACAGAAAATTGGACAAGTCCCACTAGATGAGAGGGGCACGGAGGTGGCCCTGCCTTTGGAAAAAGGAAAGAGAACAGAATCTTCAACTCTGGGCCTGATTCCTGGGGAGATTCTGGAGCAATGACCTGGGAACAGCATGCCCTCCACCCCCAAACACAACCGCCAGTCTCCCCTGTTCATACGGCCAGTGCTGAGATGCTACTGGACTATCCCAAGTTGTTGTGGCTGAAGAGAGGGCAGAGGCTCAGATTAGGTGATTGGATGTAGAATTAGTTGGGTGTCCAGGGGTCGTTACTGGCCCTGCAGGCCTGGGGTCTGTGCTTGGCCCGGGGCCTACATGGGTGTGCTTATCACATTTGCTGAGGTTACCAAACTGGGAGGGTTGATTGAGGCAGGATCTCAAAAAGACCTTGAGAGGCTGAATCGAACAAGATGGGATCCATGTCCTGCACATTCCTTTCATAGCTATATGATGAGGGAGGCCTGAGGAAAAGAAGAGTTATTGTGAGGAAGATCTGGAGGTCTTAGTGGAATGCAAGCGCAGGTGGAGTCAGCAGTGGGAGGTGACAGCCAGAAAGCTAATCCCAGCTTGGGAGGGCAGAGAGGGGAGAGTTCATTGCCGGGTGCCCTGCCCTGGTCAGACCTCATCTGAGGGCTTGGGTTCCTTGCTAGGTCCTGCTGCTGAAGGACTTCGGCAAATTTGAGCATGCCCAGAGGAGGGCAGCCAGAATGGGAAGGCCCCCAAGTCCATGTTGTTGAAGGGTCACTTGTAGGACCTGGGTGTGTTCTTCCTGGAGACTGAGGGAAGTGTGAGGGGGAGAATGTGACCACTGTTTTGACATATTAGGGCATTATCATGGGAGCCCAAAGGGTGTCACGAGAGCACCCCCTACCCCCAAGGTCTTGAGGCTGGATGACTCCTCATTGGAGATGTCACAGATGTGTCTATGGGTAGAGGGGTCCCTTCCAGCTCCATTAGCTCATAGAAGGATGGCTATCTGCCTTAGTGGGAGGGTGTCCTGCAGCAAAGTCTTGAGTCACTGGAGTGAGGGCCTGGCCTCTGGGTGTGTTTTGGGAGCTCCTCAGGAGGGATTCATTCTGTCTCTCTAGTCAGCCTTTCTCCTGAGGCCCAGACCACCTTGGATTAATGGCAGTGGGATCACATAAGCTTTCCTTGTTCCCCTGAGAATGAATCTCCTGTGAACAGGGGCATATGAAAACACAATAAGCCAAAAGTAGAAGCCTTGATGTCTGGGAGCCTGCCCTCAGGACCTGCTCCCTTCTGGGCACTACCCAAGCCTGCTTGCCCCCACTACCTTTGGGTTGCCATTCACCTTCTCCTCTTAAGGGAGCAAGGACAGATGCTGAATGGTTCACCTAGAAGTGAACTAAGACCTCCACAAGGCCTGGGCTACCGGGGATTTCTGGAAGGCCAGAGGAAGCCTGTCCTTCAGTCCCAAACCTGGAGGTGCCCTGGGCTGGAGGCACCTGCTGTGTGAGGGGGGAGGGAGGAAAGAAGTCAAGAGAGCAGGATGAGATCGGCCACAGGTCCCACCTGTCTGTGCTGGTTCCTCCGGCTGCTCTGAAACAGGGTCAGGTGGCCACAGGGGAGGGTCCTGCTGCCCAGGCCAGGGAGATTTCTTTTTTCCAGAAGCTGCTTTCCAGTTCCTTCTGTGTTCATCCCACCCACCTTCTTATAGAACCCTCCTCCCCACCCCCCATCCTGCTGCCCTCTGAGCAAGAGCTTCAGGCAGCATGGGAGGTGGGCTGTGTGGGGGGGAGGGTGGGTAGCCCTAATGCAGGGCTTGGGAAGCCTCAGGGAGGCTTCAGAGTTCAGAACCTGTTGCCTTGTCTGTGGGACTCTGTGGAGTCTACTGGAGCAGGCCAGGAGCCTGAGCCAGGGCAGAGCTTGGATCCTTTGAGAGATGGTCCTTTCCCCACACACTCTGCCTCTGGGACTAGGCCTAGGCTAGGCAGGGTCCATTCCTGGGCTTTTCCTTCCAGACTGTTCTGCTTCTGGCCCAAGTCAGGGTCCCCTGGAGCTCCTGGTAGGTCATCACCAGACAGGCCTTTCACTGCTGGACACCTTCCACTGGCCTTTTCTCAGGCCTTTTGTGCGCCTGAAACACAGTTTTATGCAAACATATTCTCAGAACAATGCAGGATTCCCATAGCAAGGGGCAGGGATTCCCAGCATAGAAGCATTTCAGGGCATCCCTCTCTTAGTGAGCCTAAGAAGTCATCACCCACTTCGGTTTCGTTACTGAGTTTTTAAATAAAGGAGCTTGCCAATAAATGTCCAGAACAACAGGACTGTGTGATGGCCAGCTGGGAATGGCTCCTCAGCAACACAGTGATCCAAGACAATCCCAAGGGAGTCGGGAATGCCAGCAGCCTCAGGAGAGAGAACCAATGGCAGCTGAGCGCAGATCAAAGCTGCCTTTTTTAACTTCCTGTATTTTTGTCATGTTTTTAATTTTTTCCCTTTGAGTCTGTATTGTCTTTCACAACATGACTAATATAGCAATATGTGCTGAATGACTGGCTGTGTAGAACCTAGATCCAATTATTGTCTCAGGGAAGGGCTCAAAATTAAAAAAAAAATCAGTGTTAAAAATTGTCTTTGCATATAACTGGGGAAAATAAAATGTAGTTTAAATATTTTTAAAATGTCCACTGAGAACTTTGTACATGCAAATCAGTCCTGGGGGCACAGGGAGATGTGAGCTGGGCCCCTGCCCTCCAGGGTCCTGGTAGGTCAACCAGACACCATGAATGAGTGAAATGTTGACCGTGGAGAACAGACAAAGGCATCCACGATGTAATACATACAGGGTTAGTGACCCACAAAAGGAAGGGCTGGACTCTGGGTGAACCTTGAAAGTTAGGAAGAAGGGAGGGAACAAATTCTTGTCTAGGCCCCAGGCCATGGACGACGTCCATCTAGCCTGAAGACTTAGCCCCTCTTCTCTGCCAAATAATGACCTCACTGCCCTCTTAGGATCCCTGAGTAGCACACAAGGGTTTAGTTCATTCTTCCATGGCATACAGCCCTAAAGCTGACACAAAAGAAGCAGTTATCAGTCTTGAGCATAGACAGCACATGTTTGATGATGACTATTCTCTAAAATCTTTGCAGGACCCCACTGGATTTGACAGCATCAACATCAACAGACACTTGGCAGAGCTGGAAAACTGCAAATCTGCTGGTAGTATTTTAACTGTCCCTGATGTGGCAATGGCTGTGTGTCAGCCAGGGAAAGATGGGTTCTATCTAGTCATGTCAAGGGGCATTTACTGGGATGGTCACGAATTCAGAAAACGGTGTACTTAGGTCTGGTGACCCTCTGAGAGCACCTTGTGTTCAGCGACTTCAGATTTGTTCACTTTCCCTTCCTCTGGTGCATGTGCTTAGCTCTGTCCTCATCAGAAGGTCCTTCACCATGGAGGGACTGTCGCATTCTTTGTTACTGCGCTAGGCAGTGCCGGAGTGCCCAGAGCACAGGACTCTCACTGGTAGGGTGACCTCGTCACCTCCATCTGCCTCTCCCCAAAACTGAAGATAGCCATAGTGTCTGTGTCCCTGGGGTGTTGTGAAGAGCCAGTGAGAATGTGCATGTAAAGTGTTTGCAAACCTTAAAATGCTCTGTAAATAATGGCTACCATAAAATAATGCCAAGCACATAGCAAGGGTGTTAGCAAGTGTAGCAGAGAGCTGTACACAGTAGGTGCTTAATGAATGCTCCGTGAATGTGCTACTGTAGCAGAGCACTGTACACAGTAGGTGCTTAATGAATGCTCTGTGAATGTGCTACTGTAGCAGAGAGCTGTACACAGTAGGTGCTTAACAGGTGCTCTACAAATGTAAGCAGCTGCAGCACAGCATACAGTTAGTGCTTAATAAACATGCTATAAATGTTCACCAGTGTGGCACAGCACCAGCATACAGTAGGTGTATAATAAGTGCTCTGTGGATGTTGGCTACCATAGCACAATGCCCAGCACACAGTAAGTGCTTAATACATGTTCTGTAAATGTTAAGTGGCCATAGCACAGCCCTGGCATGCATAAATGCTTGATCATTGGTTGACTGATTTTTTTTTTTTTAAGCAATCGGGGTTAAGTAACTTGCTCAAGGTTACACGGCCAGTTATTTCTGGGTGTGGTGCTGAGTATCTGAACCCAGATTTGATCCAGGTCATTCCAACACTGGAGCCGGTGCTCTTACTCGCTGTGCTACCTGGCCGCCCCTTGACTGATTTTTTTTTAAAGAGTCATAGAAGATGAAACTATCATTTATTGTTCCTTGTTCCCATCTGGTGACCCCGAGGAAGTCTGGGAGGCACCTCCTTTCTCAGAGCCACTTGTAGGCCATGCCTCACACAAGGGCTTCCATACTGAGGGTGGAACAGAAGCCATTTTCATACTTATCAAGGAGGGATGGCTGGTTTGTCATCTTTGGAGGGCCTTGGAGGTCACTGGCTCATCCCCCAGAGAGGTGTGAAGCCCCATGTCAGCACCATGCATCCCCAGCAGGTGGAAAGAGTCATAGACCTAACCCTTCTGCCCTCCCTGCCTCCACTGAGAGCCTCTGGAGACAGTAGAAAACCCCAGCCCGACTGCAGGCTTCTTTCTTCTTTATGTATCAACAGGGTGTCTTTTCTTGTAGAATCTCCAACCAGCAGGGTGCCCTCAGGCAAGAAGACAATTCCTAGTCCCAAAGGAGAGGAGAGAGCCAGGGACCACTCTGGAAGGTGGGGTGTGCCAACCAGGCCAGGCGTCAGGAGGGCTCCCCCTTGCACTTTCCCTCTTGGGTTCCTACCTTGACTTTTCCCTCTTGGGTTCTCCCCTTGGCCTTTCCCTCTTGGGACCCCCCTTGACCTTTCCCTCTTGGGTCCCCCCCTTGGCCTTTCCCTCTTGGGTTCCCCCACCTTGGCCTTTCCCTCTTGGGTTTCTCCCACCCCTGGACTTTCCCTCTTGAGTCCCCCTCTCTGTTCCCTCTTGGGTCCCCCCTCCATTCCCTCTTGGGTCCCCCCCTTGACCTTTCCCTCTTGGGTTCCTCTTCTTGGCCTTTCCCTCTTGGGTCCCCCCCCTTGACCTTTCCCTCTTGGGTCCCCCCCTTGACCTTTCCCTCTTGGGTTCCCCCCATTGGCCTTTCCCTCTTGGGTTTCTCCCACCCCTAGCCTTTCCCTCTTGAGTCCCCCTCTCTGTTCCCTCTTGGGTCCCCTCCCCACTCCATGGGTTGGTCTTTGTATTCCCACGCGCTGCATGGTCATAGGTGCCCCCTCTTCCCAGGCAGGACTCAAGCTCCAGCCAATGTCCTCACAATGAACCCAACTTCCAGCAACTTCTGGAGCAGAAGGAGCAGGCTCTCACTGTGCTCCAGGAGACGGTGCAGGTAGGCCCTGGTAGAGAGGGGGGCAAAGGTCTAGCCCAGCTTCCACCCTCACCTTGTGGGGCACCTGTTTCCTATGTGCTTAGCATTGGGCTGGGAGCTGGAGGCCTGCCCTGGAGGAGCTACCTTTTCTGTTGGAGTAAACAGCCTGACTACACATGAGAGGCTGGAGAGAAAACAGGAAGCACAAAGTGAATTCAAGAGATGGGGGTCTGGCGAGAGAGTTCCAGGCACAGGGCACAGCTGGTACAAAGGCAGGGAGGTGGGAGCAGGGAGGTTAGGGGCCAAACTGTGGGGGGGGGGAGTGAAAAGAAGTCTGAGGCACAAAGCTCGGAGCACAATCAATTTATTAGCAAAGTGCGAATTTCAGTTTCCACAGCAAGCTAAGAAGCCAGATGAGGGGCTGTACCCAGGAGGGCTGCTAGAACAGGTTCTTTGATCTGCTTTTCTAGAGGAAAGCAACTTTAAAGGGGTCAACCATCTTACTTTAATTGTGTGTGTGTGTATCATTTACTTAGTTCAGGGGGAAAAGTCAGAAAATACAAACAAATTACAAGCAGAAAAATACAGATAGAGAAAATAACACAAATCAACAGACAGTATAAAGCTACACATTCATAGTTACCAGAGAGGGAACTACCAACATATAAATCTTCAAAGCCGGGGGGCACTCTTTCCCAAAGCAAAACCTCACCTCAGAGTATAACTTTTCTATAGAGCCAGAGGGCATCACAACCTCTTGACCCACTGCCTAATTACAAAGTAACAAAAGGGAAAAACAAGTCTCCCCTAATCAAGCTTCTCTTTTGGGGCTCCATGAGGTATATTAATGGGTGGGGAAGATCTTCAACTCCCATTAACAGCATAGGAGCTGACAGATCATCTTTATGGCCAAAAGGAGGGAGTGTCCAGAAACCAGCAGGCAGCATCCTAGATAGGGAAGATGATGTAATTGGTCTGACCTCTGAAGCGTTCTAGGTGTGGCGGCAGGTGAGGAGTGGAGGTCAGTGTGGGGCTAGAAACTGCCCTAGGTAGGAAATCCTGCAGGATTAAGGCTACCTGAAAAGTGATCACAGATCAGACTTCCTTGGACTGAAGTGGCTTAAGCATCACACAAGGTGTCGGTGACTGGTACAGAATAGAATCAGTAGGATTTGCTGGGTGGTTTGGAGCCAGCCTGTGGACAGCAGCTTGTGTGTGCTCCCAGAGGCCTGTGGGGCACACAGGGTTCCTTGAGCAGGGCAGAGACTTGGCCAGAGCACGTGGCAGTGGAGTACAGACTGGAGAGGAGAGAGAATTGAGACTGGAGGCCATGGTGGTGTTCAAGTGTACTATTCAAGATAAGGGTCTGACTTAGGGCAGAGAAGAAAAGGGTACAACAGAAGGTGGGATCAATAAGATGGCACTGGATAGACTGAGGGGATGGGGATGCTGAAAGAGAGTGAGAAGAAGAGGCTGTTAGTGCCTAGTGAGATCCAGCAGAAGGAGGAAGAGAAGTAGTGCTTGGGAAGAAGAGAGCTAGGAGAGAAAAAAACCATAGAAGAGGAGAGGGGGTGACCAGCATGGGGGGCTTCAGAGATGGAGAAGGATGAGGGCAGAAGAGAGACCATTGGACTCCCCCAAGACAATAAAGAGGGGCTTCCCAACAGCATCATCTTTGCACCTGCCCCAGAGGAGGAAGGGTCTTCCTTCCCTTCCTGAGGAGCTCATTTGCCTCAGAGGGCACCTGTTGCCAACCATCGCTTGTGCCCCCTCTGGCCCTCTCGGAATGCCAAGAGGCCTTCAGGTCACTTTAGGAAGTCCTTCCTAACTTCCATCCTCCACCTGCCCTTGGCACCTTCTGCCCCTCCCCGCCATAGGCTGAGCAGAATGGAGCTGATGCCCTTCCCATCCAGCAGTGTGGCTGCTTCTCCTAAGCTTTCTCTTCTCTGCCCTCCATGGTGTATTAATGCCCTTCCCAAGATGGCCCCTGATTGGGGTCAGACGACCTTCGAGATCCATCCCAAGCCTTGGGTCACCATCTCAGAAGAGGCATTCTCCCAACTTTGTAGACTCAAGACCCTTATTTTCCTTCTCACCTGTTCTTGGTCCAAGTCACTGCCCACCTTCCTCTGCCACTCCAGACAGGAGCAGCCTCTGTCCTTCTCTACTTTGCCCAAGAAATCAGCAGAGACCTTTGGCATGATCCCGTGAAAGGGGGAGGAAGCAGGGATTGCTCGTGTTTTAAGTGGTCAAGATGAGTTCCTAAGTCAAAGCTGTGAGATTTCCCAAGGTCCTGCCTCTCTGCACCAACACCTCCCAGAGCTTTCCCCCTGGAGGGATTTCAGGAGCCTTGACGCCCCAGGCTCTTCAGTGAAGGAGCCCTGTGGAATGCCTTTCTTCGTGCCAGCAATGACAGCTTCCCCAGAAGACAACTGGTTCAGCCATTTGCCCTGTGACCAGTTTGACTGCCTGACGCAGAAATCATGAGAATTTCATTACACAAGACCTGAGAGGAAAACAACTTAGTCATGTGCGTGGCAAGGGAACTTAGCTTCCTCTGAGATTTGGTCTCTATTCATTGTTCCTTTGACAAAAGGAGCCATGTCCTGTGCTAGAGTACACCTTGACTAGCATTTTAAATCACCCACTATGTAGAAGCCGGAATGTTAGGAGGAGGGAAAGATAATCAGTCATGTTCGGAACTGCGGAGTTGGAGATGCTCATGAACCATGTGAGAGGTACCCAAGAGGTGGATAAGACAGGAGTGTGTGAGAGAGAAGAGGGCAGCCTAGACAGGTTTGGGGATGGTCCTCCCAAGAGAGATGAGGGCATAGACAGGTCTGGGAATGTGATCCTCATGAGAGAGAAGAGGGCTTCTTAGGACTGGGAATCACCCTCGTGAGAGATGAGGGCTGCATAGACAGGTCTGAGAATCATCTGCACCGAAATTATAGTTAAATCCATGGGAGCAGATAAGAGCACCTGGAGAAGGAAGAGAGCCTGAGGCCCAGCCACGGGGGTCCCACCCCCACCTGTAGATGCAAGGCCAGGGCAGCAGCCCTATAAAGAACAGAGAGAAGGAAGTCAGCTGGCCAGGGAGGAGGCCAATCAGATCATTGGTGGCCTGGAGAGAGCAGCTCCCCTTCAGTAATGAGGCCACAGGTCAGAGGTGAGCAGGAGGCAACGTGAGAAGTTTGCCAATGACTAGCAGCGCACAGCCTTTCCTAGGATTTTGGCTCTGCACAGGAAGAACACCAGCAGATGGCAGCTTGAAGGGATATTGAGGTTTCAGGTTGTGGAGACCTACCTATGTTTGTGGCAGGAGGGCAGGAGCCGATGGAGGAGGAAAGACTGAAGATTAGTGGTGGGGACTGGGGAGGGCCAGAGAAGGGTCCTGAGGGACACAAGCCAGAGACATCGGCCCCAGCTGGAAGGGCCACCTCTTCCTGGGAGCCTGGAGCAGAGGAGGAGAGAATAGGGAAAGTCACCGAGGGGACTGAAGATGTGGAACTGGGTGGAGGAGGCAGCTTAGGTGATAGGTGGCTGCCATTTTTTTCTGCAAAGTATGTCTGCGGAAGAGCATGATGTAGAGAGAAGGTTTGGAAGAGCTGATCTAGAGGGTCCAATAGTCCCCCAAGGAGGAGTCAGGGGGCCTGTATACAATGGGGATGGTCCAGTGAGTGTGCAATTTCCCTCCCTCTGTGGGGTGGCCCCTATGTAGTGCCAATGCAATATTTACAGTGCCCATGATCATGATAAAGACCATGACTATAAATATTGCATGATGTTTGATCACAAAATATAACAGATTCTACAGGTAGAGGACAGATCTGAAGCATTTGTTTAGAAACCAGAAAACTGAATCCCAAAACCAGTAAGCCAATTCCATCATAGCGCCAAAGGTACTAAGAAGCCATAATAATACTGAGAGCCACACCATCCTTTATCCTTCCCACAAAGCAACATAAAATCAATATTTGCTCACAAACCTTTCTCTCTCCTTGCCTGAGCACCTCTCTCTCCCACCATCTCTCTGGCTCTGGCTCCCAGCTTCCTGTGGACTCTGCTCCACCCTTCAGCAAACTCCTCCCACCACAGGCTCCGTGTGATTACATTCAGCCTATCAGGGGGCAGAGTTTACTTTCAAAGCAGGGGATGTCTTCAAACTCCCCCAGGTCTGTTAAGGGGCAGGGAAGATCTTCAAATTCCCGTTCCCATTACATTGGCCCCAAGATCTTTCATGTCCCTTACATAGCAAAAGTACATCAACAATAAATGAAAGTTTAGGGATAACTGGTGGAAAAACTGGTATCAACAGAACTTTGCGGGGTTGCTAAGTGGCGCCGTGAGTAAAGCACCAGCCCGGAGTCAGGAGGACCTGAGTTCGGTTCCGGCCTCATACACTTAACACCCACACACAAAAAACAAAAACTAGCCGTGTAACCTTGGGCAAGTTACTGAACCCCAATTGCCCTCCAAAAGGCAAAAAAAGAAAAAGAGAAAAAAAAACTTTGCACATAAAACAATATCTTAGGGTGGAGACTTGGGCACAAGCACCTCATCCTTCCCCCCTCCATTGAATGGGGCTCAGAATCTTGGGGTAAGGGGTGAAGGTCTCTTCTCCAAAGCTACTTCAAGCTGAAATTGTACGTGTAGCTGTACCTGCCCCAAGAGGTCTCATTCGAGAGGTGAGTTATTTAGCTGTCATCTGGAACTTGGTCAATGCCAGGTCCAGAAGTGGAACATCAAAGTCATAGACAGGGGATGACATCTGGCTTAAGCAATCAGGCATCTACAGGTGGAGGGTACCAAGCCTACAGAAAACAAATCTCACAAACAAGTTTAATAGACAAAAAGCTAAAAAGAGACAAATATAGGGTCAGCCATGCTTCTGGAATTCATGAACTCACTATCATAACCTCATACATGGTAAAATACATGAGTTAAGGGTACAGTTTGACAATCATCTTCTCCTGAGTAAACAACAGCTACTATATTCTCTTTCCCGTGTGCTATAATTTCTGCAGCCTTTGGAACATTATCTGGCTTCTGCTTTACCCATACTTCAGCTCCCTATTTTATTCTAGTAGTAGAACCATACTCTTTAGTTCCTCTGACAGTTATTTCAGAAGGAGAATCCGTTTTCACAAGGGGTATTGTTTCACAAAAATAATAATCATTTTAATTATTCTATCATTTTTACAAAACTGTATGGGTTCTTCACTCAAATTCTGCAATGTTACAATAATTTCTCCTTGATAATTAGAATCTATTACTCCAGCCAATACATGTATACCTCGAGCTGGCAAACCTGATTTAGGTAATAGCCAACAAAAATGATTTTTAGGGATTCTCATATATATCCCAGTAGAGATGTTTCTTATTTCTTTTCCATCCAGCCAAAAGTCTTCTAGACAATGTAAATCATATCCTGCCAAACCAGGTGTTCCTGGATATGGTGCTGGGACATCTTGTCTCACAGTCCCTCAATATTTAGGATCTTATGTGTCTGCTGTTTTCTAATTTGCAGATTTGGGGTCATCGTTGTACTTCCTCCCAGTGGTCTATTATCCAAATTACATAAAGCAGTGAATAAATTATATTTCCAATGTTGATACGAATAATTTGAACTTAACTTCCTTAACTGTTCTTTCAATAATCCATTCATTTTTTTTCAAATTTTTAATTTATTTATTTTTAGTTTTCAACATTCATCTCCACAAGATTTTGAATTACAATTTTCTCTCCCCGTCTTTCCTCTACCCCCACTCCAAAGCAGAAAGCCTACTGAATACCCCTCCCCCAGTCTGTTCTCTCTTATATCCTTCCCCTTCATCCCCCTAACTTTCTAGCTGGGCAAGATGGGTCTCTACACTCCAGTACCTGTATATCTTATTTCCCAGTTGCATATAAAAAAACAATTTTTAAACATTTGTTTTTAAAACTTTGAGTTCTAGATTTTTTCACCTTCTTTCCTCCTCACCTACCCCCCACTGGGAAGACAAGTAGTTTAATATAGATTGTACATGTGTAGTTTCCCAAATCACCTCCATAGTAGTTATATTGTAAAAGACCAACTACACTTGCCTCCATCCCATCCCACCCCTCACCCACTCCACCTTCTCCTTTGACTCCATCCCCCTTCAAAAAATGCTTGCCTCTAAATACCCTCTCCCCCAATCTGCCCTCCCCTCTATCTTCCCCCCTCCTATCCCCTACCCCCTAATATCCTGTAGGGTAAGATACCCAATTGAGTGTGTATCTTATTCCCTCCTCAGACCAAATTTGATGAGCATCAGGTTGTCCCATTCCCTTTCACCTTTCTGCTCTTCCCCTCCATTGTAACAGTTTTCTCTTGCCTCTTTTACATGAAATAATTTATTATTTATCACTCCCTTTCTTCTTCTCCCAATAAATTCTTCTCTCACCTCTTGATTTTATTTTTTAGATATCATCCCTTCCTATTCAATTCATGCTGTGCCCTCTATGTATACATGAACATACAAATGCCCACACTCACACATATATATTTATATACACATACATCTTCCTATACATATATATGTATGTGTACATATACATATATATTCTCTTCAGCTATCCTCATGCTGAGATAGGTCTTATGAGTTACAATTATTCTTTTTCCACATAGGAATATAAATAGTTCAACTTTAATAAGTTCCTTATGATTTCTTTTTCTTTTTTACCTTTTCATGCTTCTCTTGCTTCTTGTATTTGAAAGTCAAATTTTCTGTTCAGCTCAGGTTTTTTCATCAAGAATGCTTGAAATTTCATT
Organism: Petaurus breviceps papuanus; assembly: GCF_028583685.1. Classification (NCBI taxonomy): domain Eukaryota; kingdom Metazoa; phylum Chordata; class Mammalia; order Diprotodontia; family Petauridae; genus Petaurus; species Petaurus breviceps. Next base: position 305,667 of record NW_027186352.1, read on the forward strand.
GAATGGCCATATTTTTCCCTGCAATGTTATGATCAGTTTTGCTGGGTAGGTGATTCCTGGTTTTAGTCCTAGCTACTTTGAACTCTGGAATATCATATCCCAAGCCCTTTTATCCCTTAAGGTAGAAGCTGCTAGGTCTTGTTGTTACCCTGATTGTGTTTCCACAATACTCAAATTGTTTCTTCCTGACTGCTTGCAGTTTTTTCTCCTTGACCTGGAAACTCTGGAATTTGGCTATAATATTCCCAGGAGTTTTCTTTTTGGGATGTTTTTCAAGAGGTGATTGGTGAATTCTTTCAATTTCTATTTTGCCCTCTGGTTCTAGAATATCAGAGCAACTTTGCTTGATAATTTCTTAAAAGATGGTGTCTAGACTCCTTTTTTGATCATGGCTTTCAGGTAGACCAATAATATTTAAATGATCTCTCCTGGATCTATTGTCCAGGTCAGTGAGATATTTCACATTGCCTTCTATTTTTTTCATTTGTTTGGGCCTGTTTTATAGCATCTTGATTTCTCATAAAGTCATTAGCTTCCAGTTGCTCCAATCTAATATTAAGGGAGTTATTCTCTTCAGTGAGTTTTTGAAATTCCTTTTCCATCTGTCAAATTCAGCTTTTTAAAGCATTCTTCTACTCATTGGCTTTTTGGGCCTCTTTTACCATTTGAATTAGTCTAGTTTTTTAAGGTGTTATTTCCTTCAGTGTACTTTTGGGTCTCCTTTAGCAGACTGTTGACTCACTTTTTATGATTTTCTTGATCATTCTCATTTCTCTTCCCAATTTTTCCTCTACTTTTCTTACTTGATTTTCAAAATCCTTCTTGAGCTCCTCCATGGCCTGTGATCAATTCCTATTTTTCTGGGAGGCTTTTGATTCAGGAGTTCTGACTTCACTGTCTTCCTCCTGCTCCATACCTTGATCTTTTTTGTCCCCCAAAAAGGATTTTATGTTCTATTTGTGCTTCCATTGCTTACTCTTATTGGCAGCCAATTACTTGACTTTTGAGCTCTTTGCCACAGTAGAACTCTGCTTCCAGAATGGAGAGCGCTATGTACCAAATCACTGGGGGTTTTGCAGCTGCTAGAGCTATTAGATGGGCATCCTCTCTACAACCCCCACACACTCTGGCTCACTGGTCACACACCCCAGGACCACGACCCAAGACCGTGGTCTGGATCCAAGCAGGTCAAAGCAAGAGTGATCACCCTCTGAATGGTTGCTTGGTCCCCCTACAATCTGCAGGCCAGGTACACCTGAAGCAACCCCATGGCAGTGGCTGCAGCCACTGTGCCTCCTCCACTTCTGGATCTGGGGGCAGCAGCCAGACTATGCTCCTGCTGTTCCCAGCAAAGCTCCACACTGACCTTTTACTTTGTCTTTGGTGTTTGTGGATTGAGAAGTCTGGAAACCGCTACAGCTGCTGGTGATTTACCCTTGTGAAGTCTGCTTCAGCTGCCCCTGCTGGTCGGAGCCGCACTGGAGCTAAAACTGTGTCTCAGTCAGGACTGCACTCTGCTCCCAGCATGCTGCAACGGACCATTCCTGCCGGCTTACTGGGCTTCCTTCAGTGTATTCTGTAGCTCTAAAGTTTGTTTAGAGTAATTTTTTACATGTATTGGAGGAGGTAGAAGCTGGAGCCGCATAGAAGTCCTGTTTCTACTCCACCATCTCGGCTCTGCCCCCTAATCTTTCAATTAACTCAGATGCTTGTGGATAATATGGAATATAATATATCCATTCTATATTATTTAATATACAATATCTCTTAATTTCATTACCTCTGAAATGTGACCCATTATCACTTTGAATCTACATTGGGGTTTCATAATATTGACTTATGAGATCTAGAGTTTTACAGGTGTTTTTCTGAGTTGCATTCTTAAAAGGACAAGCCACTAGTACACCTGAATAGGTGTCAACACAAGTACATATAAATTTGTGCCCTTTATCTTGGGGTATGGGACCAATATAATCTATTTGCCAGATTTGGGCTGGGTCTTTTCCCCTTGCTATCTTCCCCAGTAACTACCTGAGGAACAGTTCATTCCTTTTCCAGTTGTCATATATGACCTTCTTCTGCTATTTGCTTTAACAATGAATGAGAGATACTAATAACTTGATCTTGTGCCCACTGGTGTGTGGCCTGGACCCCTAAATGGCTGGCTGTTTGGTGGACCCATTTTACTAGTACTGGATCATCATTTGTTGTCAAAGTAGGGACAATATGTTCAGTAGCGATCTTTGCTAGGCGATCAGCATGTGCATTGTACTCACATTTTGGCGTGGTGAGGGCCACATGAGCATGTACATGGAAAACTGACAAATCAGTCACCAAAGACATGTCCCATATATCTTCCCATAATTCTTTACCACAGACTTGTTTACCCTGAATTACCCAACTTTGATTTTTCCACATGGACATCCATGTAGCTAATCCTACTGCCCATGAATCAGTGAATATATGACACTGTCCTCCTTGTTCTGTTTTGATGGCTTGATGTACTGCCATAAGTTTAGCATATTGACTACTTCCACCTATCCCAGTACTTTCCAAAGTCCTTCTAGGTCATGGGTTATAAGTTACTTCTTTCAAATGTCTTTTCTGGCCCAAATATTTTGCTGTCCCATCAGTAAACCATGCATGTTTCTTCTCTTCTTCATTTAGTCCATCATATCTGTCATTGCATCTTACCAAGGACTGTGCCAACTGTTACCTTGGTTCAGGGGATGTATCACATCCCTCAGTATCAATGTTTTGGGTTTTGGGGTTTTTTTTTTTGCTTTTTGGAGGGGCAATTGGAGTTAAGTGACTTGCCCAAGTTCACATGGCTAGTAAGTGTTAAGTGTCTGAAGCCAGATTTGAACTCAGGTCCTCCTGACTCCAGGGCCGGTGCTCTATTCACTGCGCCACCTGGCCACCCCAATATCAATGTTAGCTATAGATTCATATAGGGCAGAAATTCCACTTTTGCCAGTTTTAGCTCTATTTTGAATATACCATCTCCATTTAATTATACATTCTGTGAAAAGCTGGGGTACTCATTACCCAGGTCATAATTGGGATTCCAGGTCTTAATGTCATTTCATAGCCCATAGTGAACTGTTCAGTCTCTACCAAAGCCTAATATGCAGCTAATAACAGCTTTTGTTTGTTTTGTTTTGTTTTTGCCTTTTGGAGGGCAATTGGGGTTAAGTAACTTGCCCAAGGTTACACAGCTAGTTTTTTCATGTGTGTAAGTGTCTGAGGCCAGAACCGAACTTGAGTCCTCCTGACTCGGGCCGGCGCTTTATTCACTACACCACCTAGCCTCCCCTATAACAGCTTTTCAAAAGGTGTATATTGCACTCCAAAAGAAGGAAGTTTCCTGGACCAAGATCCTAAAGGTACATTTCAGCTTTGTTGTTTTTGCCATAAGCTCCAGTTTGCATCATCATCCTGTACAGTCACTTGCAATTCATCCAGACCATTCTGCATAGGCCATAAATCTAGAGCCAATTTATAGCAGCTTTGGCTTCCTCAAAAGCTTTACTCTGCTCATGTCCCCAGTCAAATTCATATTTCTTCTGAGTAACTTTGTATAAGGGTTTCAAAATCTGCCCCAAATGCAGTATGTGATGTCTTCAATATCCAAATAATCCAGTAAACTTTTGGGCCTCTTTCTTATTGGTAGGGATAGGAAAATCCTGAATCTTTTGTTGGACTTGTGGCAGAATCACTCACAGCCCCTTATTCCACTGTTTTCCAAAGAATTTTACATTATGAGCTGGTCCTTGAATCTTTGCAAGGTTAATTTCCCACCCTTTGCTTTTCATATGTTCTGTGAAAAGTGTCAAACTCTCATCTGCTTCTTTTACATTTTTCCTTGTATCATAATATCATCAGTGTAGTGGATAAGCTGAATGTCAGGTAGCTTTAATTCATCCAAATGTTCAGTCACAATCTTATGACAAATAGTGGGGCTATGCAGACATCCTTATGGCAGGCAGGTGAAAGTATACTGTCTGCCCTGCCAAGTGAAAGCAAACTGGTCCTATTGTTTAGAGTCTATTGGGATGGTGAAGAAAGCATTGGCCAAATCAATCACTGCAAACCAAGTCTGAAAGCATTGGCCAAATCAATCACTGCAAACCAAGTCCCATCATATTTCTGGATCCTTTCTGTTAAGGTGACAGTATCTGGAACAGCAGCATACAAGGGAGGAGTCACCTTATTCAATTGTCTATAATCCACTTTCATTCTCTACATCCTATCTGATTTTCGTACTGGCCAAACAGGATTATTCCATCATGTGGTTGTAGGGACTAACACCCTTCAACATATTCCTTTATAGCATTGGCGAATTTATCTTGCCCACCTGGCTCACAATACTGCTTCAAAGTAATTACTTCAGAAGGTTCAGGTAAAATTATTGGGTCCATTTTTATTTTTCCCACTAAAGCTGCATTAATTCTATCTTCTCTCTCAATATATCTATTCCAATGATATATTCAGGAATGGGTACAATAGCCACAGTATATTCTTTCTTAGGTAATTGTCCAATTTTCATCATTAGTTTAACTTTGGCTGATATTTCAGCCCCTCCTAGTCCTGTGATGGTAATAGGAATTCCATGTTAGAACTTATCAGCGTTTCCATAAATGAGAGAGGTCTCCACCCCAGTATCTAACAAGGTGCTGATTATGGTATTTGATCCATTTTTCCAATATACAGTCAGACTGATATGGGGTCTGAAATCTTGTCTGTGCATTTTTTTTTTACTTTTTTTTTATTCTTTAATTTATTAATTTGTTTGTTTCCTTTTAGTTTACAGGATTCAATTCCACAATTCCTTGAATTTCACATTTTGTCCCCCTCCTTCCCCTCCCCCCATGGCGGCTTATAATCAAGTATAGGATCTGTAAATACTTTCACATTATACAATGGTCAGGTTATAAGGATGGATTGTACCGGCTGGAATGAAAAATGGTAAAGAGGACATAAAATCAAATAAGAGAACGAAAAAGATCAGGTATTTTGCTTCCAGCTGGATATAAATTTAGTTCTTTCTAGATCTTTCTCTGGATGTACGTTTTTCTCTCCATCATGTGTCTTTTGGGATTGACTTATATCCCTGCATTGTTGAGAAGAGTCCAGTCTATCAAAGTTGGTCATCACACAAACGTTGTGTCTGTAATTGTGTACAAATTCTCCTGGTTCTACTCTTCTCACACAGCATCAGTTCTTTTAAGCCTCTCCAGGTAAATATGAAGACCATCTGCTCCTCGTTTCTCATAGCACAATAATATTCCATAACATGCATATACCACAACTTGTTCAGCCATTCCCCAATTGATGGACACCCCCTTAATTTCCAATTCTTTGCCACAACAAAAAGAGCTGCTATAAACATTTTTGTACATATGGGTCTTTCTCCCATTTCTATGATCTCTTTGGGATATAACCCTAGGAGTGGTATCGCTGGATCAAAGGGTATGAAAGTATTTATAGCCCTTTGGGCATAGTTCCAGATTGCTCTCCAGAAAGGCTGGATCAGTTCACAACTCCACCAATAATGCATTAGTGTTCCAGTTTGCCCACATCCTCTCCAGCATTTGTCATTTTCCTGTTTTGTCATCTTAGCCAATCTGACTGGTGAGATGTGGTACCTCAGAGTTGTATTGATTTGCATTTCTGTAATCAATAGTGAATTAGAGCATTTCTTCATGTGCTTATAGATAGCTTTAATTTCTTTCTCTGAAGACTGCCTGTTCATGTCCTTTGACCATTTATCAATTGGGGAATGACTTGTATTCTTATAAATTTGACTCAGTTCTCTGTATATTTTAGAGATGAGTCCTTTGTCAGAGACATAGGTTGTAAAGATTCTTTCCCAATTTCCCACCTCCCTCTTAATCTTGGTTACATTGGCTTTATTTGTACAGAAGCTTTTCAATTTCATGTAGTCAAAATTATCCATTTTACATTTTATAAAGTTCTCTAATTCCTGTTTCATCATAAAGTCATTCCCTCTCCACAAGTCTGATAGGTAAACTATTCCTTGTTTTAGCAGACTGCTTACAGTATCAACTTTTATACCTAGATCATGAACCCATTTAGACTTGATTTTGGTATATGGTGTTAGATAATGGTCTATGCCCAGTTTCTGCCATACTATATTTCAGTTTTCCCAGCAGTTTTTGTCAAATAGTGAGTTCTTATCCCAAAAACCAGGGTCTTGGGGGGTTATCAAACAATACATTACTGTAGTCGTTGACTTCTGAATCTCGTGTGCCTAATCTATTCCATTGATCCACTCCTCTATTCCTAAGCCAGTACCAAGTAGTTTTGATGACTGCTGCTTTATAGTACAGATTGAAATCTGGTAAAGCTAGTCCACCTTCCCTAGCATTTTTTTTCATTAATTCCCTTGATATTCTGGACCATTTATCCTTCCAGATGAATTTTGTTACTATTTTTTTCTAACTCTATAAAGTAGTTTTTTGGTAAATTAATTGGTATGGCACTAAATATATAATTTAATTTAGGTAAAATTGTCATTTTTATTATATTAGCTCGACCCAGCCCCGAGCAATTGATATTTTTCCAATTAGTTAGATCTGACTTTATTTGTGTGAAAAGTGTTTTGTAGTTATGATCATACAGGTCCTGCGTTTGTTTTGGCAGGTAGATTCCCAAATATTTTATAATGTCTACAGTGACTTTAAATGGGATTTCTCTTTCTACTTCTTGCTGTTGAGTTTCATTGGAAATATATAGGAATGCCGAAGATTTATGTGGGTTTATTTTATATCCTGAAACTTTGCCAAATTTATTTATTGTCTCAAGCAGTTTTTTACTTGATTCTCTAGGATTCTCTAAGTATATCATCATATCATCTGCGAAGAGTGATAGCTTGGTCTCTTCTTTGCCTAACTTGATTCCTTTGATTTCTTTTTCTTCTCTAATTGCTACTGCTAACATTTCTAGTACCAGATTGAATAAGAGGAGTGATAGTGGACACCCTTGTTTCACCCCTGATCTTATGGGAAATGCTTCCAGCTTCTCCCCATTGCATATAATACTTGCTGATGGCTTTAAATAGATGCTACCTATTATTTTAAGGAAGGCTCCATTTATTCCTATACTTTCTAATGTTTTTAATAGGAATGGATGTTGTATTTTGTCAAAAGCCTTTTATGCATCTATTGAGATGATCGTGTGGTTTCTGCTAGTTTTATTGTTGATATGCTCAATTATACTGATGGTTTTCCTAATATTAAACCATCCTTGCATTCCTGGAATAAATCCTACCTGATCAAAGTGTATTATTCTTGAGATAAGTTGCTGTAGTGTTTTGGCTAGTATTTTATTTAGAATTTTTGCATCTATATTCATGAGGGACATTGGTCTATAATTTTCTTTTTCTGTTTTATCTCTTCCTGATTTAGGTATCAGTACCATATTTGTGTCATAAAAAGAATTTGGTAGGACTCCTTCTTCACTAATTTTCCCAAATAATTTGTAGAGTATTGGAATCAATTGTTCTTTAAATGTTTGATAGAATTCACTAGTGAATCCATCTGGCCCTGGAGACTTTTTCCTAGGGAGGTGACTGATGGCTTGTTCAATTTCTTTTTCTGAGATGGTATTATTTAAGTAATTTACTTCCTCTTCAGTTAATCTGGGCAACTTGTATGTTTTTAAATATTCATCCATTTCCCTAAGATTGTCAAATGTATGTGCATACAATTGGGAAAAATAATTCCTAATTATTGTTTTGATTTCCTCTTCATTGGAGGTAGATTCACCCTTTTCATTTTTGATACTCATAATTTGGTTTTCTTCTTTCTTTTTTTTATCATATTGACAAAGGGTCTATCAATTTTGTTGGTTTTTTCATAAAACCAGCTCTTGGTTTTATTTATTAGTTCAATAGTTTTCTTAATTTCAATTTTATTAATCTCTCCTTTAGTCTTCAACATTTCTAGTTTAGTATTTAATTGGGGATTTTGAATTTGTTCTTTTTATAAGTTTTTTAATTGCATGCCCAATTCGTTGAGTTCCCTTTTCTCTAATTTAATCACGTATGCACTCAGGGATATAAAACTTCCCCTAAGAACTGCCTTTAATGCATCCCACAGATTTTGGTATGTTGTCTCATTATTATTCTGGCTTTTTTATCAAGAAGGTCTGGAACTCTGTTATATCATTGAATGACCATCTCTTTGCCTGGAAGAATATGCTCAGTCTCGCTGGGTATGTGATCCTTGGTTGTAATCCGAGCTGTTTTGCCTTCCTGAAAATTGTATTCCACTGCCTCCGATCTTTCAGTGTGGAGGCTGACAAATCCTGTGCAATCCTCACTGTGGACCCTCGATATTTGAATTGTTTCTTTCTGGACGCTTGAAGTATTTTCTCTTTTATCTGGTAGTTCTGGAGTTTGGCCACAACATTTCGCGTATTTTTCAGTTTGGGATCTCTTACAGCAGGTGTCCGGTGGATTCTGTCGATTTCTATTTTCCCCTCAGGTTCTAGTATCTCAGGGCAGTTTTCCTTAACGAGCTCTTGGAGAATGTTGTCCAGGCTCATTTTTTCATCATAATTTTCTGGTAGGCCTATGATTCTCAGATTATCTCTGCTGGATCTTTTTTCCGGGTCAGTTATTTTTTCTTTGAGGTATTTTACCTCTTTTTCTAATTTTTCATTTTTGTTGTTTTGCTTGGCTAATTCTTGGTTCCTCATAGAGTTATTTGTTTCCATTTGTTTAATTCTGGTTTTTAGCAAATCATTTTCCTTGGTTAATTTTTGAAGCTCCTTTTCCATATCATACACTTTTCTTTTTAGAGAGATGTTTTCCTCATTATAATGCTTTTCGAATTCTGCTATTTTCGTTTTGAGAGAATTATTCATTTTGTCTTCTATCTCTCTCATTTTGCTTTCAAAGTTCCTTTTGATCTCATCTAGGAGAGCCTTCTGTGCTTGGGATCCATTCCCTGTTGAAGTCTCAGCTGTGGGTGTGGAGTCCTCATTGTCTCCCTCTGAGGTTGGTTCCTCCCTCTGAGGATAGTAGGACTCTAGAGTCTTTGTCTTTGTAGTCTGCTTTCTACCCATTTTGAGGCAGGGTCCTAACCACGCCCTTCCTCTAGGATCCCAAGCCTTTACTGTAGAGGGTTTTGCCCTGGATAATAGTTACTATATTTTCAGGGTCAGAGGGGGAGTTTGGAGAAAGTGAGATTCATTCTGTCATCCTCCTCTTTAGAGGTCCTGAAAGGGGCTTTTTAAAAAAAGATTTCTGGGCTATGATGTGGTAGCCCAGGAGTGTTTGCTGTCCAGTATAGGGGCCCCTGTATTTGCTTCTTACCTTGCTCTTTCCAGTCCCAGCCCTTTGGTGATAGGCCTGGTAGTGGACCTTGTGGTTGGTGGGAAGACTTGCCTCCGAGTTGATCAGGCCCCTTCCAGGCCTGCATCCGCCAGCCGCGCCACGCCTTCCCACGCAGGCCGCCATGCCGTTGCGCCTTCCCGGCCTGCGTCCGCCGTGCCGCCGCCACCGCCGACGTCTGTGTATTTCTTTAATCTGAGCTGGGGCTTGATCAATTTCCTATTCTCCCTGAAGGTGTGATGAACTTAGATACAGTGGTCCAGGATCATCTGTAGGAGCAGGCAGCCCTTACTTTTCTGTCTGACATTAAGCCCCTTATCTTGGTACATTTTATATAGTTCATTAGTTGGGATACCATCAATTTTTCTAAAATAAACCCCTGCTCTCAGTAGAACAGTAAGCAATTCTTTTCTTGGCAATCTATTCTGACTTTGAATCCTCCGGCCATTTACTTTTCTCTCTCGAAAAAATTTATCTTTTTTCCATTCTCCTAAGTCACTTAGCTGTGAAATCTTATTGAGCACCTCTGAAAGAGGGTGCTTTATTTCACCAATTAGTAGAGTCAGAAGTAGGTGCTTATAAGCAAGAGGAGCCGTCTTCACCCTGATATTTATATGGGGAACTGTTAAGGGGATTTCATGATACATATCTGCAGTTTTCATTACTCCTTTCAATTTTCTCATACAGTCTCTAAGCAAGTACCTGGGTCTGTCTCCACTAGGCCACACAGAATTAGTGGGATACATTCTATTGCATCCATCAGCAGGTAAAGCTGGTCAGATTGGTCTCATTGTTACCTCCTCTAAAAGCTTGCTGGACAGAAGGATTCTGGCAACTACTTATAAATTTCAAGCTGTCCATTGTATCTATTACTACCCCTCCAGCTCCTTCGTCAATGATTCTTACCATCCAAGACACTAAGTATTCTGCCATCCTTTGGGTGAATCTGTGCAAAATATCAGTCATCTCCTGTTGAGTGAAATCGTCAAGTATCTCCTTGAACACTGCTTGCCCTCCCTGACTTTCCTGCCTTCTTCTTAGTGTGGGGCAAGCTTCTGCCCCTGTAGAAGCTTCACTCTGTAACAATGTATCACTCTCCACAACACATGCACTTTCTTTGGTGTTGTCATAGCAACTAGGCTCAGACTCTGCCAAAGCTGTATGAACTTTCCTCCTGTTACTTTTTTGAGCCAAATTTACAACAGCCCTCTCTCCTTCGACCTGAGACTCTCCAGGTCTCTCTCCTACCACCTGAGACTCATCTTGTTCTTCTAAAGGAGGGCTCGAATGCTGGCACTTAGCTAACTCTTGTAACAGCTTGTCTCTGCTTTTACACACAATATGGCAGCCCATCAGTAAAACCCAGCCTCTTCTCAGTCTCCAGCTGTCTCCCAGGTTTTATTCTTCTAAATCCCTTTTGCCTTGAACTAGAGGTCTGATATTTTGTGATCCCATCCTCGTCACCAAATGTAGTGCCAATGCAATATTTACAGCACCCACGATCACGATAAAGACCATGACTATAATTATCGCATGACGTTCAATCACAAAATATAACAGATTCTCCAGGTAGAGGACAGAGCTGAAGCATTTATTTAGATACCAGAAAACCGAATCCTAAAACCATAAGCCAATTCCATCATGGTACCAAAGATATTAAGAAAACAAAATAACACTGAGAGCCACACTGCTTCAGTCTTCCCACAAACCAATATAGGATCAATATTTACTCACAAAGCTCTCTCTCTCTCCTTAATGAGCATCCTCTGTCCCCTACATCTTGCTAGCTCTGACCAGCTTCCCTTCAGCAAACTCCTCCCACCACAGGCTCATGTGACTATATTTAACCTATTGGGGGCAGAGTTTATCTTCACAGCAGGGAAGCTTCCTGTGGGCTCTGCTTCACCCTTCAGCAAATTCCTCCATCACAGGTTCCATGTGATCACATTCAGCTTATTAGGGGGCAGAGTTCACTTTCAAAGCAAGGGAGGTCTTCAAACTTCCCTAGGTCTATTAAGGGGCAGGAAAGATCTTCAAATTCCCATTCCCATTACACCTTGGAAGATGTGGAGAAGACCCAGGGTGTGAAGGAGTCAGGTCTAGGGCTTTGAGCAGGGAGAGAACAAGGATATGAGGTCTCTGTAGGCAGAAGATGGTGGACCCTTGAATGCATCAGCCCAGGGTCCATTTCAAAGGGAAGCACCCCAAGGAGGCTGATAGCCCAGCACAGTATTGAAAGTGGTGGCCAGGTGGGGGGAGGCCCAGAGGCATGTCTAGTAACGGTACCACCTTGTGGATGACATGTGGAGAGAAGGTTCAGGGCATGGAGTTGTTGGGACATCCATGGGGCCCATAGGATACCCAAGTCTAAGCACATGGATTAGGGTGGAGGTGGTGATAGTGATCCAGAGGCTGAGATGCTGAAGATAGAGGAAGGGTGGCTGGAGGCTGGGAGCCAGAGAGACTGACAGATACTCTAGGGTGTAATGACTCTGCTGAGTGTCTGGAAGTGGCAGGAAAGAGCCAGGGGCATGAGTCCTTCTCCAGATCCAGGATGGATAGGGCAGCTTGTTAAGGGTAGAGGACCTGGGGAGGGTAGGATAGAGTGGCCTGGACACATGCAGGGCTGGTGGGTCCCATACAGAAGGCTGTCTGTGCCCTGGTACCAAAAGAGGCCATGTCTGTGCATCCCAAGTCAGAAGGGCCTGAGGCCTGTTGCTAGTTCTGCTCAAGGGCCTGCCTCCAGCCAGTGCTTATTGGAGTGGGTTTTTTGGCCTGAAGTGGGGGGTGGTGCTCTCTGGCCCCAAGCTGCCAGTGAGGGCAGGGAGGGGAGGCCAGAATTCATCAGACTCGTCAATGAAGATTCACTAAGTTGCTTAAGCTACTCTGATAGGGATCAATCAGAAACCCACTGACTCCTGAGGGCCCACCCCTGAACATGCCTAGGTGACTTATGGGGCCTCTTCTCTAGGAACCTGCCCCACCAACAGCAGAGTGGGCCCCTACGTTCCTTAGAAGTCACAATTGGCAGCTGCGTGCAGCCCTGGAGTATGGGATGGTAGGGCCAGCCCAGCTGGTGGCAAATGGGCCTGAGAAGGAATTTTCCACATGTTTGTGAGCTGCGAGCATTTATCACTGACTTAGGGATCACCAGACCCTGATTAGAGACACCTGAACAGGGCTGCCCGTGCAGAGGGGCTTAGCAGAAAGAAGGTCAGACTTGGAGCCTGGAGCCTGGGTCCACATCCCCTTCCTTGGTCACTTGCCAAATGTCTCAGCCTCTGTCTCCTCAGCTGTAAAATGTGAAGGAAAACAGTGCCCACCTGTTGGGCTATCAGCCATGAGCACAGTGTGAGGAGGGCTTTGGTTTGTGTGACAGCTAGTGAGGAGCCGGCTGCCAGGCTAGGTGGGAGGGTGATGCTTCTGCCAAGCAGAGAACGAACTCACTATCCTGAGGATGGGCCTGGGACTCCTTTTCAGAGTGAGCCCAAAGGTCTGAGGTAGTATAGCAGGAGAAAGGACAGGTAGGAGCCCTGGCTGTGGGACCCCAGAGCCTCAGTGACCACTCTGTAAGACAGGCCCACTGACTCTCCAAGGGGGCCCTAGGAATTACACTAAGTGACTGTTCAGCCAGCAAGCATTTATTAAACGCCTATTAGGAGCCAGGCAGTGTGCTAAGCCCTAGTGATACAAACAGGGCAAAGGTGGGCTCTGCCCTTGGGGAGCTCCCAGTCAGGTGAATGGTGCTCACCTCTGTTTTCTACAGATTCTACAGATGAAAGTGCATAGGCTTGAACACCTGGTCCAGCTGAAGGACATGAGGATTGAGGACCTGACGAGACACCTGAACACCCCCAAATAAGGGAGATGCATCTGGCCTTGCCTCCTGCTGACAGAGCTGGGCCCCTCCTCACTTGGTGGCCTGGGAAGAGCTGAGGGAATCTGGTCATCAGCAGTGCCCCTTCTCCTCTGGGGGCTGACATTGTCATAGCTTGCTTCCTCCACCCCTCCCTCCTTCCCTCCTTCTTCCTTCCTTCTCTCCCTCCTTCCTTCCTTCCTTTCTTCCTTCCCTCCCTCCCTCCCTCCGTCACTCCTTCCTTTCTTCCCTCCTTCCTTTCTTCTCTCCCTTCCTTCCCTCCTTCCATCCTTCCCTCCTTACTTCCTTTCTCCCTCCCTTCCTCCCTCCTTCCTCCTTTTCTTTCTTCCCTCCCTTCCTCCCTCCTTCTTTCCTTCCCCTCTCCCTTCCTCCCTTCCCTCCCTTCTTCCTTCCCTACCTTCCTACCTCCTCTCCTTTCTTCCTTCTTTCCTTCGTTGTACACCCAAACATCTCCATCTGCATACATGGCATTTCTTTCGGACATGTGGAGTCAGAAGCCTGCCTCCCTCCACACCTTGGTGGGGTCAGTCTGGGTAAAACTAGCCCTTTGTACTCAGGAGTGTCTGGGGGGTACTGAGGGACCCTTCCCCTCCCTGCTCCTAGCTAAGCAAGGCTGGCTTTGCGGAGCTGTCCTGCTCGCATTGTGTGTGTGTGTGTGTGTGTGTGTGTGTGTGTGTGTGTGCACCCGGGAGTGTGCCTATGTGCACACACACGTTCCTGCTGTGACCTGGTCACTAGTGCTACCTTGGCGCACACCATGTCAGACTCAAAGTGCATGCCTTTAAAAGTATACAGATGGTGAGAACTAGGCCTGGAATTCCTTTTACAATTAAAGAAAACATGGTTAGGAGCTTGGTATCTGATTTCTTTGATGGTGGAGGCCGGGACTGGGGTTATGGATGTGTGAGCATTCTAGCATGGCCTGTGCCAGGGAGGTCAGTCCCCACTCTCTGGGCCTCTCCCTGCTGACCTCCTGGACAGCTCTGGGGTGGTTTAACGGGAGGCTTGGACAGGAGGTTCTCAGGGGTTCCTAATTGCTCTGAATTCTGGTATCACCACGGCCAAGGCCCCCTGGGAAGTCCCCAGTGGCCAAGTTTGTGGCAGACCCTTCTGGAGCCAGGGTCCTCTCTGTGGATCTCAGCACAGGATGTTTCTGAACAAGCACAGCAGACGCAGAATGAGGTCAGATAGCACATGGGATAGAAGGAAAACATGGAGGACATCGTGGCCCATCCCTTCTTGAACACAGGCTCCTTGCCACAGAAATGTGGAAGATGTTGGCCCAGGGGCCACACCGACCCCACTCTGGAGCATATCCACCTGGCCACAGAGCAGGGAGGGCCACAGCCTTGGAGCCATCAGGATGCTCAACGCGTTTCCGAGCAGAATGAAAGCCTCCTGAGGCAGGGACAGTTTTGTTCTCCTCTCCTTGTCCTGGGGGACTAACCATGTGAATCTGCATAATAAGGGTCTGACCCAAGGTGGGAGAGGGGCAGATGGACCAGCCTGGCCTGGGCACTCTCTGAGGACCCTGCTGCAGAGAGGTTCAGCCTGAGGAAAGGCTTGGTCAGGAGATCCAGTTTAAGAGAAATGAGTCCGGCCCCAGGGGCTCCTGGAAACTGGATGTCTTGAAAGTGATGAGCAGATACAGGGATTTAGGTGCTGCTGCATTGTGTCCCCTCCCTTCCTCCCTCCCAGCTGGGCTCATAGCATCCCAAAGTAGTCATACCTTCTGATGCAGAAACTCTTTTGCCAGAAATATAGAAAATGGGGAGCACTGAACAAAGATACACCCAGCTATCGGTTTTATTTGTAAGAACCTCAGAGCAAGACTCCCAAAGCAAAGCTTCCCCTCCCAATGCCCCACAAACCCCAACAGAAAATAGCTGTGCTTCAGAGAATGGAAATGGCTGAGGAGCAGCCGCCTCTGCATGTAATTTGGGGTTGTAAGGAAGGAGATGGGGCTGGCTTGGAAAGAGGCCTGGAGAGCAGAGCCATTGGCTTGGGAGGGGACTGTGGAATGGCTAGGGCAGCTGGTGAGCTACTCTTCCTCAGACTCAGTGTTACTCGGGTCCTTTTGTTTTGGATGGTAGCTGTGAAAAGTACACTAAAGCTTTTCAAAGGAAAAAAAGACTGGGGCAGCTAGGTGGCACAGTGAATAGAGCACCAGCCCTGGAGTCAGGAGGACCCGAGTTCAAATCTGGCCTCAGACACTTAACACAAAAACTAGCCGTATGACCTTGGGCAAGTCACTTAACCCCAATTGCCCTACCCTTCCCTCTCCAAAGAAAAGAAAAAAGATGATAATTCTGTGTATGTGCACACATGTGTGTGCACATGTGTGTGAATGAATGAACAGAGTATTCATGAAGCACTTTCTTGTACAAGCTGAGCACTGGAGTTATGAACATAAGAGGAAGGCAACCAGTCCCTTCTTTCCAGGGCTTCCTATTCTCATGGGAATGACACAGAGGGGCAGCTCAAACTGGCTCGCGTGTGTGTGTGTGTGTGTGTGTGTGTGTCTCTCTCTGGGAGGTCCACTGCAAAAGACCTTGGTTTCTGGAAGAGGTGAACCAAGAGCCAATTGGCCCCACTTATCCTCTTGGCTCTCCCAGCCTGGGAAGGGCTGTGCCTGAGGGCAGCTAGCCACACACTGACCCACCAGTCTTTA
Organism: Petaurus breviceps papuanus; assembly: GCF_028583685.1. NCBI lineage: Eukaryota > Metazoa > Chordata > Mammalia > Diprotodontia > Petauridae > Petaurus > Petaurus breviceps. Next base: position 321,576 of record NW_027186352.1, read on the forward strand.
CAGCAGTCCTCCCTTCTTGCGAAGTCAGCTGCAGACCTCAACAACATGGCCAGATACAGACACAGCCTAGTCCGCCCCAGAATGGCACCTGGCAGCTAGGAAAATTTCCAAGATCAAATGAGGCTCCTCATAACCCATGAGTGCCCCTCTCGACTCTCCACCAGGATGGCATGGGGTCCTGGTGGGCAGCAGCTGTTGGGTTTTGTCTCTGTACCATCACCTCCCCTCCACCACCACCCCAGCCCTGTGCATGATGCCTGGCACCATGCCCAGCACACAGTAGGCATCTAATCAGAGCTCAGCAGTTTGAGGGTTGGAAGTCGTCCACCCCATGAATTTCACTCAAATTTTGCTCACTCAGCTAGGAAGGAGATGGACTAGAACCCCAAAATGTGCCTTGAGCTGTCCCAGTGACTCTGCCCAATCCCAGCATCCATTCAAGCATTTTGGGGTAATAAGCAGATCCTTAGCGGTCCCTTGGGTGTGTCATGGCATCGAGGGGTGTCTGCTTCCAGAGGAATGGCCTGTGGACCAGAAGAGAGGCCCATTCCATGGACCCTAAAGGAACTGCCTCTTCCTCAGAGGGAGGAGGGGGAATAAACAGCCTTCCCCCACTCCCACAGAAATGGCAAGCTTGGATTGTAGGCTTCCTTCGTGTACCCGGGGATGTGTGAGCCCCTGCCATGGACTTGGATCTTTTTATTCTTTTCTGCTCCATGATTCTTCTCAAATACGGGTGGCTGAGTAGCTGTTTCCAACCTAGCTGATGAGTCTGAGAGGTTCTGAGAGGTGGCTATGGTGGGGGGAGGAGTTGCTCCACTCCTGAGCTAGCTATGGGCCCTGATGGAATTGTTTGGACAGTGCAGAGCAGAGGTGAAGGCAAAAGGCCATGTCAGTCATTCACCAAAATTCTTCACACTGTGATTATTTTAAGTATCAGTCTTGTGGGAGAGAATCCTAGTATTGATGTTATCACTGCTGCTTAAGTCCTTACTAATTCACACTGGGGAGTCTCTAGGGTTAAGAATTGTCTTTGTGCAGCCCTGCCTGCAAACATAGAAGTGGGCCGGAAAGGCGCTGCGAGGCCAGCAGAGGCAGGCCTGGAACTCGGAGGGCAAGTCTTCCCACCAACCACGAGGGCCACTACCAGGCCTATCACCAAAGGGCTGGGACTAGAAAGAGCAAGGTAAGAAGCAAATACAGGGGCCCCTATACTGGACAG
>NW_027186352.1:367797-371462 GCF_028583685.1 Petaurus breviceps papuanus
GGGGACAGAGGGAGAGAGAGAGAGAGAGATGCAGATAATGTCCAGACATACACACACAGAACAAGGACAGGAGGCGACAATGTGTCTTGTGTCACAGTAGATGGAAAGAGAGCATGGAACCAGGACTGTCACATACTTATGGGTCAGGTCACTCTGAGGTGTGAGCAGCTGCCTTCTACCTTGGTAGAGAGAGTTCCCTGGACCAATGAAAATCCCAGGTTCAGTGGAGAACAATGGGCCAACTTCAACCCAACAAAACTGAAGGCGTCTCAGATGCAGACATATGTGCTGATCTAGGTGCAGGCAAGGACATGTGTGGCACCTATAAATGCACAGCATGGCAATTACCACAAGGAATAGGAAGCCTTTTGAGTGTGCCAGGAATGGGCACATATGCACACACATAGGAGAACCTAGACTTAGGGGAGGGGAGAACCAAGTGTCTGCTAAGCACTTTCTATGAGCCAAGAAGGCCAGGGTGTCAGGGCAAGCTGTGGGAACCTTATCTGAAGCCCTTCACTGGATTTCTGTGTCTGATGCTGATCACAGGCTGATTCCAGGGAAACCACCTAATTTCTGTGTGCCTCGGTTTCCTCCTCTCTAAAATGGAGCCTAGGCCTGGCAGCTGTCCAGGGACACACACACGCTCCCACACAGGGCTCAGAGGGCCTTGTCTCCTCCATCCCCCAGGGGCTGGCTGTGGAGCAGAAACTGACCCTTCTCCCAACTGGCTTCCAGCAAGATGAAGAGCAAATCAGGCCAATGGGCAGTTGGAGGCCATTCCAAGAGTGGGGTTCATTTCACTGGGCCCTAGGTTCCTCGAGGACAGAGACCTCTTCACCCTAGTTATCTCTGAATCCCCCCAAGGCACCAGGAGGATCTTGCTTGTCACCCACGTGGCTCAACCACAGTTGGCCAGTTGGATGACCCTGGACAAGTCAATCCTTGTCTCTAGGTGTCAGTTTTCCCATATCTGCAGAACAGGGCAATTGGACCAAGGGACTTGTAGAGGCCTTCCTGCTGTCCTCTGACTTCTAAGTCACACCAGGGGGTGTGGGCCCCAGGCTCCCCTCCTCCTGGATCCTGTAGCGGCTGCCTTTGGAGTCACCAACCTCAAGGCTGCTTCCCCCCCCTCCCCCAGGTAAAAAGGGGGCTGCTGGAATCTTGGCTCTTTTGGGGGGTGCCCAGCTGGGTGCAGGGGGCTCTGTTCAAAGGCAGCCCCATGGCCAAGAGACCTGTCCTATCAAGAGGTGAGTTAGTGATCCCATGGGACACTTCAAATCACTTATCAGTTCTTAGCAAGTTAATCTCACTTGATGATGGACCCAATTATCAGCCAATTTACCATCTTCTTTGTAAATGACTTGGGGATCCTAAGAGATTACCTGGGTAGCAGGACTTTACCCAGCCTTTATAATTCTGTTAAAGAGTGAGCTGCCCATTAACCAGGGGAGCCATCGCTGGAGAGCTGCCCACTGTTAGGAACGGACTGGGTGTACCTAAATGCCATTGTCTAGGGCTGGCTGGATTAGGAGCTGATCCCAGCATCTGGGAGGGTTCAATAGGGCCCAGCAGACCCTGAGGACTTTGGCTCCTGAGCACACAAATGCATCTCTGGAGTCCCTGGTGAAGACCTGGTCTTGTTCTTGGTGACCTAAGAGAGCACATCAGCTTCTATGTGTCAGCTGGACAGTTTACAAAGTATCTTGGCTTGGACTCATCCAGTAACCAAGTCTGGGGCTCTCCGGGATGAACACAATGCCTCACACACAGTAGAAACTTCATAAATGCGCAGTCTAATCGACTTTCTACAGAGGATGCACCCCATGTACTGGGCATCCGAGAGGCTGTCCAGAGGCTGCCTTGTGTGGGCTGCCATGCCCTTGGCTCACTGATAGCTGGCTTGTGCTGAGATCCTGGGAAACCACTCTGGAACAGTGAGGTTCAGCTGGGGGAGGCAGCCCAGTCCATCTGGCTGGGGAGCCCAAGCTGCTGTGTCCAAACTCTACCTTGTGGCCATTTTTACTTGGCTGACATTTCCCTGGGCCTGTTTCCTCATCCATAAAAGACAGGTATTGGACAAAGTGACCTCTGAGGTCTCTGCCTTCACAGAGCTCACAGTCTAATTGGGGGACAAGATTCAAGCCAAAAACCAGATAGTGGGGGGTAAAAAAGTCAAGAGAGAGGTGAAGGAGAAGAGACTTGAAGCCGTCTGGACTGATCAATAGTCTTGATGATAGTAATAGCTCGTAGAGAACATTCACACATTAGGGACAGCTAGAGGGCACCACAATGCACAGAGTGCTGGGCCTGGAGACAGAAGATTTTGGGGGGCAGCTAGGGGGGTGCGGTGCAGAGAGTCAGCAGGACCTGGGCCCTGCAGGGGGGAAACTCACCTTCCTGAGTTCAAATCCGGCCTCAGACACTTCACCCTATTTGCGTCAGTTTCCTCATCTGTAAAATGGACTGGAGAAGGAAATGTCCAACCACTCCTGTATCTTTGCCAAGAAAACCCCAGATGGGGTCACAGAGTCAGACACTGATGAACAATACCAACATTTATATGGTGCTCTCTACGTGCCAGGCAGTTCATAATTATGGCCTTGTGGGAGCCTCACAACAACCCTGGAAGGTGGGTGCTGTTGTCCCCATTTCATTTCAGAGAAGTCACACAGCTAGTATAGGTCTGAGGCTGAACAGCCTTGGTGCTCTGGGCTCTGTGGCACCACCCAGGGAGGTCCCTGGGCCATGGGCCATGCCATGTGGGCATTAGGTGAAGGAACATGGAAAAGAGAAGACGTGGGTAGGTGGGAGGGAGGCACATTAGAAATCTTCAGCTAACTGAAAACTAGAGAGCAGAAGAGAGAACAATTTTGGTGACCAGACCGAGGCTTGGTGCAAGGAGGGGCTTGCTTTATCTCAATCCAAGCCATCAGGGGCCCCAAATCTGTCAGCCAACAAGCATTAATTCAGTTCTACCTTTGGGCCCAAATGTCACAGAGGGTTCACTGTGAGAACCAGTGCTACGGAGGTGGTGGAAAGGCCAGGCACTGTGTGCCGGACTCAGTGGTGGATGAGTTCCTACCCACAGCTGATGTTCTGAGATTTGCCTGGGGTGGGGGGTGGGACAGAACTGTGGCCACAGACTTAGGCGGCAGCCTAAAATGAGGAATGAAGGAATGACTGAGCCCCAGGAACAGGGCATGGTCTGGTTGGCCCTCTGCCAGAGGAAGGCTATGTTTTATTTTATTTTTGTCTTTTTAGCGGGGGGAGGGCAGGGCAATTGGGGTTAAGTGACTTGCCCAAGGTCACACAGCTAGTAAGTGTTAAGTGTCTGAGGCCGAATTTGAACTCGGGTCCTCCTGGCTCCAGGGTCGGTGCTCTATTCACTGAACCACCTAGTTAGTTTCCCCCAGGAAGGCTATTTCACCAGCTAAGTGGAAGAAGGGCATTGGTAGAGGAGATACTAGAGGCAGGAAGACCAAGGATATTAGTGGAGTGGCTTTGGCAAGAGGTGAAGGAGGGCCTGAACTAGGGATGGGGCTGTGTAAGTAGAGAGAAGGAGGGATGGGTGGATGGATGGAGGGATAGAGAGAGGGAGGAATGAAGGGATGGATAGAGGGAGAGATGGATGGAGGGATGAAGGGAAGGATGAGTGGATGTAT
>NW_027186352.1:371472-427016 GCF_028583685.1 Petaurus breviceps papuanus
GAGGGAGAGATGGATGGAGGGATGAAGGGAAGGATGAGTGGATGTATGAATAAAAGAAGGAGGGAGGGATGCCTGGATGGCTGGAGGGATGGATGGATAAATGGAGGGAGAGATGGATGGATGGATGAAGGCCATGTTGGGGAGGGAGGAACCATAAAATTTGGAGACCCACTGAATATGCAGGGTGATGTAGAGGTAAAAATGAGGGTTGATGACTGAGGCCAAGGCCTTGAAAGAGACACAAGGTGCTCCCTGACCTCCCTTCTCTCCAAAAGGGGAACATTGTGTATGTTGTTGGGCTTCCTTGATTTAACAGGGGCAGCTAGGTGGCTCAATGGAGAGAGCCCCAGGTCTGAGTTCAAATCTAGCCTCAGACTCTTACTAGCTGGGTGACCCTGGGCAAGTCACTTAACCTCTGTTTGTCTCAGTTTCCTCATCTGTAAAATGGGGATAATAAGTCTGTGAGGATCAAATGAGGTGATACAATTTAGTAAAGGGGTGGGTGCAGCACCTGGCAGACAGTCGGCACTATCTGCATGCTCACCACTGTTATTATGTGTTGATCAGTTTTGCTTGAAGTGTTCTTCCCTCTCTTTCCTTATTTATCCCTTATTGTGGAGGGTTGGGGGCTCTCTCTGTGGTGGGAGAGAGGAGGGGCAATGGAAAAGGTGCCAGTGGCTCTTTTGAAGAGTTGAGAATGCCTCACACTGTGGACACAGGCGCCCAGGAAGTCGGGGCTGCTCTCAGCAGCTATAGGAAAGGTGTGGGAGAGAATGGATCTCAGTTTAAGCACCTGGAGAGTGCAATGTCTCTAGAACACCCAAGTGGAGATTCCCAATAGTCCTTTGGGTAGGTAGGTGGTGCTACAGGCCCAGAGTCAGGAGGACCTGAGCTCCAATGTGACCTTGGATACTCACTAGCTGTTTGTCTCAGTCTCCTCAATTGTCAAATGATCTGGAAAAGGGAATGGCCGGGCATTTCAGTATCTTTGCCAAGAAAACCCCAGATGGGGTCACGAAGAGCTGGACATGAGTGAAACAGTCACCGACAACAGCAACAGGCCTTTGACCATTTGAGCCTGGACTTCAGCTCTGAGCTGAGGGCTAGAGAGAGAGACTGGGGTTCTGCTGGCTGAAGTGACCCAGGACAGTGGAGGAGATCAATGTCAGAGAAAAGAAGGGGGCCCAGGACTGAGCATGGGGGACATCCAGGAAGAGGGGTGACAATGACCAAGAAGCAATGGCCAGATAGCTAGGAGGTGACCACAGAGATGAGAGTGTCACAGAAAGCCAGTGTGGGAAGCCTATCTGGGAAGAGAAGCCCCCTGCCCACTAAGGCACCAAGATCATCCCCTTTGTGTCAAAGTTAAGGGGTGGAGAAGACTAAACATTAAGCAAAGACCTCGAGCACAGTAGGGCGTAGGAAATGATTGCTGCATCTGTGCAATGGGCACACTGCTCTGTTAGATTTCGATGGCAGAGGGCAGAAGCTAAAAGAACTTGGAACACACTCCTGTGAGCCTCAGTTTCCCTTCCTGGAACAGAGTCTATGCTTCCTCCCTCCTGAGGGCTTGGATTTGATATGAGCTCATATGGGACTCATGCTTGGGGACGTGGAAGTAATTCTGGAAACAAGAAGGCCAGGGGACATGCTGGGGCTCCAGGCCATAGAGGGGCTAGCCCTGAGCTGACTCAGGGACTAAGTGCAGGAAGAAAGTAAATGGTTAATGTTCATTTACTCTCAGGATAGACTATGGAGAAAGAACTCGTTATCCTTGAGAACTGGGTGGCCTGGGTGCCTGCTGATAAGCAAAGCGAGCCTTGCACCAAGGCCTTGCTATCTCTCCCTGGGAGCCAAGCTCCAAAGGAAGGCCAACCCTGGAAGGAGATAAATGCCTCCAGCCTTCCAGAACTCAGAGTTCTTCCTCTGCTACTTTTCCCTGGGCCCTTGACGTAAGCTCTGCGATAACTCTTCCTCCTCTGTCAGCTGCCAGCCAATCAGCTCCTGGCCTCCCTGTGGTCCCAGAGGCCCAGGCCCCCCACCTCCGTGGCCTCCCCTCTCCTCCCCTCCATCACTCACGGACTGTCGCTTTGCCAAGTCTCTTTTCTCATGGGGCGGGGGACCTTGGCAAGCGGCGGGCACTGATTACAGCTGCCGGAGGACCTAGCTACATTGTATGTCCAGGCTGCACCCAAGGTCTTGGGCTGGCATAAATTGAGAGGGGCCAGGATGCCTCTTCAGCCAGTCAGCTCCTGGCTCCCAAGCAGAGCAGGTAAGGTCTCCCTGGCTGACTAGCTTGATGTTTCTCTCTCTCTCTCTTTCTCTCAGTTCCTCCCTTCCTTTTGGGCTTGTGGTCTCCTTGAAGGCTTTGCAGGCTGAGCACTCGGCTCCTGCTCCCACTCCCAGGTGGTCCTTGGCCCTGGTCCTGGTCCCTGGTCAGAGCCTCTGCTCAGGTAAGGTACCAGCTCCTGCCCTGACTCTTCGCTCAGGTAAGACACAGATACTTTCCAGCCGTGCCTGAGTCAGTTCAGGGCTCACCCCCAATTGGTCCAAATCAAGCCCAAGAAGGGAGAGAAGTGTGCTGAGTGGGGAAGTGGCTGGAGGCCGGTGGTTGTGGCTCACAGGGCAGTGGGGATGTCCAGGAAATGATGTGGTGATGCTGCTTAGTGCTCCCCAGGGCCAGGAGCCCAGGAATCTGCCCTCCCGGCCCTGGCAGCTGAGGAGTCTCTCTCCAGGAGGGCCCTTCTCCTGGCTGCACCGTCTAACCCGTGTGTTCTCTCTCCTCCGTGCAGCAGGCACCTTCGGCTCTCCCTCCATCGCTCTCAGGCCCAGACTCGCTCGTGGTTCCTTTTTCCTATGCATATACTTCTTTGAGCATAAATTCTAAAGAGGCGTAGGGCATGGGAAAATGGGGCCACAGAGCTCCTCCTCGTCTTCCTCCTGGGCTCATCCTCATCTTCAGCAGCCTCCCCAGCTGGGCACCTCCAGAGTTTCTTCCTGCTCCTCCGCCTCCCCTCCTCCCTGGAGGACATCCAGTTTCACTCCATCAGAAGCAGCAAGTTAAGGTGAGGAGCCTGGGGACTCAGAGGCTGGCCTGGCCCTCCCCAGCCTCTCCCGATGCCTCTCTTCCTACCATTCCTTAGCCCTGAGACACCCAAGGTCCCAGCCCTTTTTCAGTTTCCCCGCTGGGGGTAGGAATGAAGCCCATCTGCATAGCTCAGTCAAGAAAGTTTTCCCTTTTGTTTCTCCCACAGGTGGCTGTTTCTGAAGACGCCCTCCCGTTCCTGAGCACTTTGTCTCCCTCCTCCTGGAAGCCCCTGCCCACTAGGGCACCAAGAGCGATGCCTTTCGTTTGCTTGGGTTGGGGTGGGTGGGAAAAGGAAGACTGTGTCTTGGTGGAAAGCCACTGCCCCAGAGGCTGTGCTGTGGGATCTGGTGAGGGCACATGGGCTCTGATCAATGCCAAAAGACAAAGCTTAGCTTAGCTGACCTTGTCCCTGTGGGGGGGAGTAAAATTATCCTACCTGTACGTGATGGCTGAGTGTTCCCCCACAGAGACAGACCGGAGCAGCTATGCTAGTCCAGACCCTGTGTTAACAGACCCTTGGCCTTGACCACAAGGTCCTAAAGCTGATCCCTGCCCAACCCCGCCGGGATCTCTGAGGGACTGCCTTCCAGCTAGGTTGGAAGGATTCTTCTGGGCCCCCAGCCCCTCTTCACATTCGAAGTTTTAATAAAATTGCTCTCCTCCTAATAGTGATGTGGCTTCTCATTTGCTTGATTTGAGTGGGTGATATTAGGGTTCTGGGTGTGGACCCCAGGAGACCTAAAGTGTGTGGGTATGGGTATAATGCAAGTTACATATGTGGGTGAACAAGTAGTAAGGCTTAAGCTCTGGCCCCAGAAAAGCATTTCCTGATAATTGAAGCCCTAGCCGGTCCAAGGGTGTGAGCAGGAAGAGCCCCGTCTTTGGGTCGGCTCCCTAGTACCTGGAGCTAGGCTACAAACCAAGCCCCAACTCTCTCGCAGCCCTACCTTAGCCCTTCTCTCATCCATATTTACTGTGTGTGTGGGGGGGGGGGGGGGCGGGAGGGCGGTGGGGGAGTATCCAGGCCTGGCTTCCACTCTCTGCTTTCCTAGGGTTTTGGAGTGTCCGACAGACCCAATCCTAGAACTTGACTTTTGAACAATTCCCCAGAGTCCTGGCCATGGTGAGCCAAAGGAGACAGCAATCTGCTTTCAGGGACCTGAAAATAAAGCCTGACAGAAAGTGAGACTGTCAGGGATTCCCCAGTTAGCCCTCCGTAGCAGCTGGGAGAACCAGACCAACCCCCTGGCCCAGGAGTCTGAGCCCCTGCCATGCCATGCCCTGCCATCTCACTCTGTGCTGTCCGTCAGAGAGGTGGCAAGAGACACGTCTCTGCTGAGAGCATGTCCCATGACAAAATACAGAAGGCCCCCTTTCTAGATGACCTTTGGTGCTGGGCACAGGTCTGGTGTTGAAATCTCCCTTCCCTCTGCCATTGCCAGCTGTGGCTCCCAGAGGGGAAGGATATGGGGAAGGGCCCCAGGGAGGTGAGGGGAGGGGGGACATGGCTTTGAGTTGGTGAGGGATTCAGGGGTTGGGATGATGAAGGAGATGGAGGCAGGTAGGAGAGGAAGGCATCTGGGGAGAGGCACGGGTGTATATTCTGAAAGAGCTGGCAGGAATCAAGCTGACTGCTGGGAGGCCTGGGCTCCTTCAGTCCATATTCAGCCCCACTGCTAGACAGCCAGGGCAGAGGCAGGATGGGCAGGGCACTGGGACTACATGGAACTCCTCCCCCTCTCCCTCCTCCTGTTCTTGCCCCTTCCCCCCCTCCTCCTCTTCCTCCCCTCCCTCCTCCTCCTCTTCTTCCCCCTCCTCTCCTCCTCTTCCTCCTCCTCCTCTTCTTCCCCCTCCCCTCCTCCTCTTCCTCCCCTTCCTCCTCCTCCTCTTCTTCCCCCTCTTCCTCCCCCTCCCCCTCCCCCTCCTCTTCCACCTCCACTACCTCTGCCCTTTCTTATGTTAGATTGGAGGGAGGAGCTGGACAGAAGTCCAGAATCTCACAGTTGCATGGGCTGTTATTGGAGCTATCTGTCACTAACTAGGACTCCCAGAATCTACAGACAGCACTCACTGGGGCCAAAGGAGCACTCCTCCACCCACCTCCTATTGTGGAAGGTCTTCAGAGAGGAGAAGAGGGAGCTCCTGCGCTTGCTGGGCCTCCACACTCCCCTTTAGGGAGCCAGGGCTCTGCTGAGAAGTCTCTGCTGCCATCCTGCCTCTGGCCCAGGGAGAATTCTAGCCTCAGGGAAGGGGAGGAGCACAGATTTTGAACCTGAAGGGTCCTCAGAGACCATCTCTAACCCAACTGTCTCATTTCACTGATGAGAAAATTGACACCCTGCCTGGAGAATGGACTTCCCTGTGGTCTATCCTGGAGGAACAGGCAGGATTCAAACCCAGGTCTGCTTCAGTTTCCTCTACTGTAAAGTGGGTATTATGTTAGCACCCACCTGCCAGGGTTGTTGTGGGGATCAAATGAGCACAGTGCCTGGTATACAGTAGGTGCTTAATAAATACTTGTTTCCTCCTTGGTCTGTTCTGGTCTGCAAGCATTCATGAACAGTCTACTCTGTGCACTGCTGTTATCTTAACCCTGTGCATCCTGCCCCACTGCTGGTGTGCACGTTTCCCCAACTTTTCCAGGGAGTTCAGTCCCAGAATCAGCACTTGTCTCTCCCTCCTCCTCCTGCCATCCTCCTGGGGGCTTTAGGCGTCATGCTGGCATCCCCTTTGGAGACCTGACCTCTCTGTTCTCTAGCCCTGGTCCTGGTTCCACATCCTAGATCCCCATAGCAGTGCCCCCAAACCTAGAACACCGACAACTTTGTGTCCACACTGTCCTTCCAGGTCCCCCCCAGCCCTGTTTTACTCCACCCACTTCAAGCCCCCAATTCTTCCAGGATATCAGTCACTTTCTGGTTTCACCCCTGCCTCCTCAGAGTCTGATGCTAGCTCCCCGTGGGCTTGTCATCAGCCCTGGGGGAGTGGTATCCCCCAAGAGCACTGGACCCCTAGCTCAAGATGAACTCCTGTCATCACATCAAAGTGGGAAGAGGGTAGAGTAGGCAGCTCCACACCGGAACTCCTCGCTTGCCTTTCTCCTCGGAGTGATCTTCCAAATCTCCTCTTTCTCCTCTCACCAGCAATGCCACCCTTGTTCCCTTGTCACAGCAGATATCCATCCTGAGCTCCCCCACCCCCCATTCTTCAAAGTATGGAATCAGCATTCAGAATCCCCCTTTCTCTGGTCATGGAAAGCTGGGGTGGGGGGGAAGGGGGCCTGCCATGTCTCAGGAACCATGCTAAGAACTTTTTTATTTTTTTGCTTTTTGGAGGGGAAAGGGGCAATTGGGGTTGTGACTTGCCCAAGGTCACACACCTAGTTTTTGTGTTAAGTGTCTGAGGCTAGATTTGAACTCCAGTCCTCCTAACTCCAGGGCCAGTGCTCTATTCACTGTGCCCCCTAGCCACCCCAGAACTTTTCTTTACAAATATTATCTCATTTGATCCTCATGAAAACCCTGATAGATGCTGTTATTATCCCTATTTTACAGATGAGGAAACTGAGGCACACAGAGATTAAGTGACATGCTCAGGGTCACCCAGCTAAGAAATGTCTGTGAGGCTGACCTCAGGTGTTCCTGACTCCAGGCCCAGCCCTCTGCCCCTCACAAGCCCCCCCAAACAAAGGCACACTGCTGATTTTTCACATAGGATCATTTCTCCATCAGGGTCTGGCTCTGAGCCCCTCATCCAGACTTCTCCGGGACCTTGCTCCACTCCATCCCTCCTGCACTTTCAGTTCTCCCCCTTCCCTGAACACCTTCCCATGTGTGGGCAAACACACTTGGGTCCCAAGTCTTTAGAGATCCAAATCCCCGCCTTGTCCACCTGCCTTCTGTCCTTGCCTTCCCTTCCCAGCCAAACTTCCTGAAAACAGCAGCAAGGGCAACATTTTAAAAAGGGTGGGGGGGTAGCCCTTGTTTTCACGTTTTTAATAAGGGACAAGAGAACAGCCAAGTAAGAAGCATGTGTTAAGTCCCGTTTGAACCTCCGAATAGCCCTGGAAGGCAGGTGCTATTTCCTATGTTACAGTGGAGGAAACTAAAGCAAACAGTGACTTGCCCAAAGCCACGCAGCTAGCAGTATGAGGCAGGATAGGAATCCAGGTTTCCCAAGCCCCAATGCTCTGGCACCACCTGGTGGCCCCGGGGGTGGTAGATTTGTGATTTGTACACAGAGCCTCGGACCAGACTTCCCTAGACCACACTGCTGGCCTTTGTCAATCTGAGCCTACACCCACCCAGACAATTTCTTCTGGCATTCTTGTTGTTTTCTTTACATTTTATGTCACTCCTGTTTTCAAATTCCGAGCCTGCCTCATCCCCTAACTCTAGATTCCATTTCCCTCCCCATCTCCCTAGAGCAATCCTTTGTTAGAAACACCTGAGTCATTCTACCCTTGAATCTGGCCTATTCACTTGCCCTGCCTCTAGCCTCTGCCCCGTCCAATCTATCTTCCAAACAGTCACCAAATTAATGTTACTAAGACACAGATCTGACCATGTTAGACACCCCCTTGCTCTCTCCCCCCCCCCCACTGAAGAACCACAAATAGCTTCCTCTCTCCCTATTATCTGTAGAATGAAACAAAACCCCTTCAAACCAGCACTGAAGGCCCTCCCCATTCTTACTCCAGCCCCTCTTCTGGACTGGTTCCACATTACAGACCCCCTCCATCTCTGGACCAACCAAACTGGCTTCTAATGGGCTGCTATACCTGACCTAGGCTGAAAAGGGGAATGAAAGGGGGTGCCCAGAAGCTGTTTAGCAGCTAGCCCAAGGTTGGCCTAGACCCCAAACCTCCATGACCTCTTCAAGCCCCTCGAAGGAAAAGTTAGCATGCCTGGGGGTGGGGTGGTGAAGAGACCCTCAGTATGGCTCCCCTGCATCCTCAGCACCTCATGCCAGGCCTTCCATATACCAGCAACTTAAGAAATGCCTGCTATTGTTGTGATGGAGAGGTGGACAGGGAGGGAAGAGGAAGGCTGGGGCTTAATACTGATGGGAAGAGACCAGAGCTCTCTCAGACCAAGGACGGGGCTGAGGCTTTGCCATGTACCCTGAGTGGCTGGCACCATTCATGTGGCACCAGAGCTGAAGTTTCTGCCCAACTACTTATTAGCCAAATGACCTTGGAGAACTCTGGGCCTTAGTTTCCTCCTCTGTGAAATGAGGGGATTGATTAAGGGCAGGGGTTTCCCATTTTTTGTGGGCATGTCAAAGAGTCCTTTGGCAGTCAGTCTGGCCAAGCCTACCAACCTCTTCTCAGAATAATATTTATTGCAATCAAATGAGATGACAAGTAGCATGCTTTGCAAATGTGAAAATTGTATATTAAATGCCGGCTGCTGTTATCACTAGTTATAGTAACTATTTAAAAGTGTAGAACATACCTGGGGTAACAAAGGCAAGTCATGGAACAGAGCAGTCTAGTGACCACAATATTTTCAGAACACAAGTTGAGGGATCCCAGATTTTAATGGGTGAGGAAGATCTTCCCTGCCCATTAATAGGCCTATGGGATTTGCTTTGAACCCTGGCCCAGCTCAAAGCTGTGATACAGCCTGAGTCACAGAGCCTATGGGGAGGGAAGCTTGCTTAGGGGAAGCTCTCAACACCTTAGGCTCTGACTCATGAGGGTTGTGATGCCCTCTGGTTCTGAGAAGTGTATATATACTCTGAGTTGGTGTTTTGTTTGGGGGGCTGTAGCAGCAAACACCCCAAGCGTGCTCAGGGTGGCTGCCCATACAGGTTCTTGGATCTGCTTTGATAAAGGAAAGCAACTCAAAATGGGTTAACAAGCTTACTTTAATCAGTCAGACATATATCGTTTACCTTGTTCAGGGGAAAAAGGTCAGCACCCCAAACTTCAAAGTATACAGGCAGAATTATAAAGACAGAAACAGATCAAGTAGACAGATTTCCAAACTGTCCAGCCATTACATCCATACCCAGTCAACATCTGGGTTTCCACATCTGGGTTTTTCAAAGCCGGGGGGGCCCTGGACAACGGCTTCCCAGAATACAGATCAAATCACAGAACACTTCTCAAAGTGAGCCCCCAAAACAAAGCCTCACATCAGGGCTTATATAGCCTTCTCCTGGCTCAGAGAATGTAACAACCTTCTTGACCCACTGCCCAGTCACAAAGTATCAACTGAAAAACAAGCCTCCCACCCCAGGCTTCAGGTGCACTTTAGCCTAGGGGCAGGGAAGATCTTCCAAATTTGCATTCCCATTACAGGGGCTCACTTATGAGAAGGATCTGGTGATTCCCTGGTCAAGATTCTGAGTGGTTGTATGTTCAAAGCTCCCCCACTGCTCAGATGTAAAGGTTCTCTCAACCTAGGCACGTATGTAAAGTGTATAGTTGATTCAGTCAGAGCCCTGTCTGTTGGTCTTTATTTCTCTGCTTGTATTTTCTCTGAAGTTCAGGGTGCTGACTTTTCCCCCAAACTAGTGAATATAATTAAAAAATATTGCTGACCCCTTAAGCAGCTAGCTTTCCTAATAAAGCAGATCTAAGAACCTATGCTAGCAGCCATCCTGGGTATGACAGTATGGTTTTCACTACAGATGTATTGGCCTAGAGGGTCCTGTCTGAAGAACTGACCTCTGCTCAAATGGCAGCCATTGGGAGGTCATAGCCTAGAGTCTGCTGGGAGAGGGTTCCCAGAGTCTGAAGGGTTGGAAAGGGGCAGGGAAGGGGGCAATCTTTCCTTACTTCGTGCCCAATGATCTTTGAAGGATTGTACACTCCTAGACTTGGGCCAGGAAGAAGCAAAGGAGGCAAAGCCAGACCAGGTGAGGAGGCACCTGGATGCTCATTGATTGGGGCCTGGTTGAGCAAATGTTTTTGTCTGAAGTTGATGAAAATATGATTACAGAAGCAGCAGCAAAGATGAGACATTCAGGTAGCATTAGGCTGCTTTGTGTGATCTTATGCAAAGTCAAGGAAGCCCAATCAAAGTGATTTACCCAAAGAAAACTACAGAGGCTTTGGAATTCTGCTGAATGGAGGGACCCAACAAACATTCAGTCTTTAGAACATTTGATGGTGAAACATCTTCTGCCTGCGTATTGGCTAAGAGGTGGTGGACCAGGGACGTGGAATCAAGCACTCGTTTTCAGATGTGGCCAAACTCCTGCTGTCTTTTACTTGGCCCCATGTACTCATTGCAAAGGAGGCTTCCACAGCTCAGAAGTCATTGGGAAATGAACATGAGGCTTCAAACAGAAGCATCAGAGAGCCATTTTTAAGGGCCAGGAGATCTGCAGTCATTTCACACAGCACATGGGAGACTGGACCAAACTGACAATGGAATAGTCCAGGGAACAGAATGGGTTCTCAGCCATTCGTTTCCTCCAGTATGGGATGGTACCTCCAGGCTACCTCCCTCTGCCCTGGATTTTCCATTAGTAGTGATGCCCTGGGAGACCTTACATTATAGGGCATGTTACATTTTACAGAAGCCAATAAATGTGATCTCACTGAACTCTTACAACAGCCCTGAGGGTGAGGAACCCAGCCTTTGCCACCTGGAGAGCTAGGTTGTATCCTATGCTGTGCAGCTACCTGTAAAATGAACAGGATACTTGCATTAATGATCTCAAATTGTGGCCATGGGCCAGCTCCTTGCTGTCTATGCCCACACAGGTGAGCCCTAAATTCGTGCTGTTATCTGACCTCTGGATGATCATTGGACCTGAGCCCCAGGCTCCTCTTGTGGAACAGAGGCCCAAAGGAGAGTGGGAAAGGGCCCTGGGGGTGGGCCAGCTTAAGTCTCTTATTCTACACTGAAACTTATACCACCCTTAAAGCTAAAATGCCTTGGCTCATTGTTCCACAGGTAGAGATAGGCAGGATTTGAATCAGGCCCTGGTTCTCATCTCCTGCCCTGTACCTCACTGGCCCCTTCACCAGTACTCATACTGTAGGCCTAGCAGGGTTGCTGCAAGGATGTGGTGGGAGAAAAGGACTCATTTTAGAGAAGTGTGAGATGCAGAGGCAGGCCTGGAAGGTGCAGCAGGCAGGGCAGGCCTGGAAGGGGCCTGATCAACTTGGAGGGCAAGTCGTCCCACCAATCACAAGGGCCACTACCAGGACTATCACCAAAGGGCTGGGACTAGAAAGAGCAAGGTAAGAAGCAAATACAGGGGCCCCTGTCCTGGACAGAAAATATGCCTGGGGCTACCACTTCATAGCCCAGAAATTAAAAAAAAAAAAAAAACTCCTATCAGGACCTCCAAAGACCAGGATGACAGAGTGAACCTCACCTGCTCCAAACCCTCCCCTCTGACCCTGAAAACATAGTAACTCTTGCCCCAGGGCAAAACCCTCTACAGTAAAGGCTTGGGATCCTAGAGGAAGGGCGTGGCTAGGGCCCTGCCTAAAAATGGGTAGAAAGCAGACTACAAAGACAAAGACTCTGGAGCCCTACTATCCATAGAAGGAGGAACCAAACCCGGAGGGAGACAATGTGGACTCCACACCCAAAGCTGAAACTTCAACAGGGAATGAATGGGTCCCAAGCACAGAAGGCTCTCTTAGATGAGATCAAAAGGAACTTTGAAAACTGAATGACAGAGATAGAAGACAAAATGAATAATTCTCTCAAAACCAAAATAGCAGAATTAGAAAAACATTATAATGAAGAAAACATCTCTCTAAAAAGAAAAGTGTATGATATGGAAAAGGAACTCCAAAAATTAACCAAGTAAAATGATTTGTTAAAAACTAGAATTAACCAAGTGGAAACAAATAACTCTATGAGGAACCAAGAATTAGTCAAACAAAACAACAAGAATGAAAAATTAGAAAAAGAGGTAAAATGGCTCAAAGAAAAAATAACTGACCTGGAAAACAGATCCAGCAGAGATAATCTGAGAATCATAGGCCTACCAGAAAATCATGATGAAAAATTGAGCCTGGACAACATTTTCCAAGAGTTCATTAAGGAAAACTGCCCTGAGATACTAGAACCTTAGGGTAAAATAGAAATCGAGAGAATCCACCGGACACCTGCTGAAAGAGATCCCAAATAGAAAAGTCTTCGAAATGTTGTGGCCAAACTCCAGAACTACCAGATAAAAGAGAAAATACTTCATGCAGCCAGAGAGAAACAATTCAAATATCGAGGGTCCACAGTGAGAAATGCACAGGATTTGGCAGCCTCTACACTGAAAGATCAGAGGCAGTGGAATACAGTTTTCCAGAAGGCAAAAGAGCTTGGGTTACAACCAAGGATCACATACCCAGCAAGACTGAGCATATTCTTCCAGGCAAAGAGATGGTCATTCAATGATATAACAGAGTTCCAGACCTTCTTGATAAAAAAGCCAGAACTCAATGAAAATTCAACCTCCAATTACGAGATGCAACAGTGACAGGTAGAAAGGTAAACAAGGAAAACACACACACACACACACACACTGCTATTTGATAAGAGCAACCTGGTTATAGACAAGTACAGGGTATGAGTATAAAATATACAAAATGATGATTAAAAAAAATCTTATTAAGGGCTACTAAGGGACTGCAATGGAAGAAAGGAAATGAATGAAGTGGAAAAGGTTAAATTATGCCACACAAAAAGGCATAAAAACAGTATAGCAGAGGAAAAGAAGGGAGAGAAATGAGCATTATATGAGCTTTTCCCTCATTGATTCTGGTGCAAGGAGGGAATAACAAACAGTTAAGCACAGGACTCTATGAAGAAGAAACTCAAAAAATATCATTTTAGAGGGAAAGAGAGGAGGGAGAGGAGCTTTGCATGAGATTTGTTCCTGTCACTCTTGGTGCGAAGAAGAAATAACATACTTCATTAAGTATAAAAATATCCTACAGGCAGTAGGAGGGGAAAGGGCTACGAAAGGGGAGGGGTGATTAGTAGGGAGGGAAGAAGTAAGGGGAAAGGGGAGGAAAAGGGAGGGGGGCTGATAAGAGAATACTGAGGGATGTGGTGGTCAAGGAAAACTATTAAGGGGGGAAAGGGAAAAGGAGGGAAAACTATGAACATTAACAGGGAAGGGAATAGGATGGAAGGAAAGAAACAGATAACAATCATAACTGTAAATGTGAATGGAATGAACTCTCCCATAAAACGGAGATGGCTAGCAGAATGGATTAGAAATCATAATCCTACAATATGCTGTTTACAAGGAACACATCTGAAACAGAGGGATACACACAGGGTAAAGGTAAAAGGCTGGAGTAAAATATATCATGCCTTAGCTAAAGTAAAAAAAAAAGAGCAGGGGTAGCAATCCTTATCTCAGATAAAGCAAAAGCAAAAATTGACCTAATTAAAAGAGATAAGGAAGGAAACTGTATCCTGTTAAAAGGCACCATCGAGAATGAAGCAATACCATTACTTAACATATATGCACCAAGTGGTATAGCATCCAAATTCCTAGGAGAAGGTAAAGGAATTAGAGGAAGAAATAGATAGCAAAACTATAGTACTGGGAGACCTTAATCTCCCCCTCTCTGAACTTGATAAATCTAACCTCAAAATAAACAAGAAAGAAGTTAAGGAGGTGAACAGGATTTTAGAGAGGATAAGTATGATAGATCTCTGGAGAAAATTGAATGGGCATAAAAAGGAATATACCTTCCTCTCAGTGGGTCATGGCACATACTCAAAAATGGATCTAGGGCATAAAAACCTCACAATTCTATGCAGTAAGGCAGAAATATTACATGCATCCTTTTCAGATTATGATGCAATAAAAATTATATTCAATAAAGGGCCATGGAAAGACAGACTAAAAACTAATTGGAAATTAAACAATTTAATCCTAAAGAATGAGTGGGTCAAACAAGAAATTATAGAAACAATCAGTAATTTCGTTCAAGAGAATGATAATAATGAGACAACATACCAAAATTTGTGGGATGCATTAAAGGCAATTCTTAGGGGAAGTTTTATATCCCTGAATGCATACATGATTAGAGAAAAGGGAGGTTAACGAATTGGGCATGCAATTGAAAAACCTAGAAAAAGTCAAAATCCCCAATTAAATACTAAATTAGAAATATTGAAAACCAAAGGAGGGATTAATAAAATTGAAATTAAGAAAAGTATTGAATTAATAAATAAAACTAAGAGCTGGTTTTATGAAAAAAAATTGATAGACCTTAGTTAATATGATAAAAAAAAAGAGGAAAACCAAATTATGAGTATCAAAAATGAAAAGGGTAAATCTACCTCCAATGAAGAGGAAATCAAAACAATAATTAGGAATTATTTTTCCCAATTGTATGAAAATAAATTTGATAATCTTAGGAAAATGGATGAATATTTACAAAAATACAAGTTGCCCAGATTAACTGAAGAGGAAGTAAATTACTTAAATAACCCCATCTCAGAAAAAGAAATTGAACAAGCCATCAGTCAACTCCCTAGGAAAAAATCTCCAAGGCCAGATGGATTCACTAGTGAATTCTATCAAACATTTAAAGAACAATTTATTCCAATACTATATAACCTATTTGGGAAAATTAGTGAAGGAGTCCTACCAAATTCTTTCTATGACACAAATATGGTACCGATATCTAAATCAGGAAGAGATAAAACAGAGAAAGAAAATTATAGACCAATTTCCCTCATGAATATAGATGCAAAAATTCTAAATAAAATACTAGCAAAAAGACTACAGCAACTTATCTCAAGAATAATACACTTTGATCAGGTAGGATTTATTCCAGGAATGCAAGGATGGTTTAATCTTAGGGAAACCATCAGTATAATTGAGCATATCAACAATAAAACTAGCAGAAACCACATAATCATCTCAACAGATGCAGAAAAGGCTTTTGACAAAATACAACACCCATTCCTATTAAAAACATTAGAAAGTATAGGAATAAATGGAGCCTTCCTTAAAATAATAGGTAGCATCTATTTAAAGCCATTAGCAAGTATTACATGTAATGGGGAGAAGCTAGAAGCATTTCCCATAAGATCAGGGGTGAAACAAGGGTGTCCACTATCACCCCTTTTATTCAATCTGGTACTAGAAATGTTAGCTGTAGCAATTAGAGAAGAAAAAGAAATCAAAGGAATCAAACTAGGCAAAGAAGTGACCAAGCTATCACTCTTTGCAAATGATATGATGATATACTTAGAGAATCCTAGAGAATCAAGTAAAAAACTACTTGAGACAATAAATAAATTTGGCAAAGTTGCAGGATATAAAATAAACCCACATAAATCCTTAGCATTCCTCTATATTTCATTTTAGAGAAAGGTCCTGCTTCAGGAGCATGCTTTGAGTGTGTTTAAAACTGCCACTGATACCATTTGCATTATCTGCTCTTTGGCACCAAGATGGTTTGGGACAGTTCCTCAGCTGTGACTTCCTTCCATATTATTCCACTTACATGACATTTCTTATTGTTCTCTATTGTTCTGACTCTACTCTATCCAGGCCTCTATCAGCTCAGACAAATCTACCTGCATTTCTAGGAATCGCTCAAATTCAACAATTCTCACTGTGCCAAAACATGCTATTTCATGGACATTGCATATTTTTGTAGCATTCTTCAATCAATATTTGCTGTTTCCAATAATTTTTTTTGTCATGAACTATGCTGCTATATATATTTTGGTATATATTACAACTCTTTCTCACTGCATTCATCGCTCCCCCCCTCCCCAATTGAGGCATGCCAGATTTCACCTTCATAACATATCTCGAATATCTGCCTTTCTCTCCTTGGCCATTGACATCACCCTGCTGCAAAAACTTGGTGGTAGGTCTATCTTTCTCATATCTTTCCACACTCCAGCCCATCCTCCACTCAGATGTCAAATTGATCAAGTAATGAATCAGATCAATCAATAAACATTTACTAATCACCTAATGTATGCCAGGCACTGTGTTATGCACTGGGGATGCAAGAGGCAAAAGACAGGAGCTCATAATCTGATGGAAGAGACAAATGCAAAGTGATATATACACACGAGCTCTATATACGGAATAAATAGAAAATAATGAACAGAGGGAAGGCACTTGGAATTAAGACTAGCTGGAAATGTCTTCCTCAAAAGATATACTTCAAGGAAGTCAATAGTTAGAGTTGGGAAGGTAGACTATTCCATGTGTGGTGGCTACCAGAGGCAAGATGAATGTCAGCAGGGAGATGGTCATTAAATCCACGGGAACTGATGGGCTCACCAAGTGAAGTCAGATGGAGGGAGAAGAGAGGAGGGCCCAGAACAGAACCCTGTGAGGTAAGAGGGAATAATCTGGATGAGAATCAGACTAAGGAGATAAAGGAGTGGTCAGAGAGGTAGGAGGAGGAGAACCAGGAGAGAGGGCATCCCCAAAATCTAGTATCAAGGAAAGAATGACCAACAGTTCTGAAGGCTGCAGAGAGGTCCAGGAAGAGAATTACAAAATAGTCACTGGATTTGGCAATTATGAGACTGGTAACTTGGTCAGAAGTCAGATTATAAAGGGTTAAGAAGAGAATAAGAGGAGAGACAGTGGAAGCCCCTCGTGTAGACACCTTCTCAAAGACTTGAGCTATAAAGAGTGGAAGAGTTAGAGGCATCTAGCCAATCCAAATTTGAGCATCTTTAAAAAAAAAACCAAACATTAATTAATAAATTAATTTTTAGTTTCCAACAAGTCACTTCCATAAACTTTTGAATTGCAAATTTTGTACCTGTCTCCCCTCCCCCGTCCCCAAAGAGGCATGAAATCTGATATAAATTCATATATATAAATTTGCATATAAATTCATGTTAAACGTATTTTCACATTAGTCATGTTGTGAAGAATTAGAACCAATGGGAGGAACCACAAGAAAGAAGAAACAAAAAGAGAGAGAGCACAAATCTGCATTCAGACTCCCCGGTTCTTTTTTGGGATTGGGATAGCACTTTGCATCATGAATCTTTTGGAGTTGTCTTAAATCCCTGGATCTTGAGATCATTAGAAGAGCTAAGTCTATCAAAGTCAGTCATTGAACAATGTGGCTGTTACTGTGTACAATGTTCTCCTGGTTCTGCTCACTTCACTCATCATCAGTTCATATAAGTCTTTCCAGGTTTTTCTGAAGTCCACTGGCTCATCATTTCTTATGGAACAATGGTATTTCATCACATTCATATACCACAACTTGTTCAGCCATTCCCCAATTGATGGACATCCCCTCAAAGTTCAAATCTTGACCCAAATTTGAGCTTTTAAAATTCAGTTCTGACTAGATCACCCCTCTACTCAAGAAACTCCTGTGGCTCCATAAGGCCTCCAGGATCAAACATTCAATCCTGTCTTTTAGAGCTCTTCATCAACTGACTCCTTCCCACCTTTCCAGTCTTTTCACACTTTAGTCCCCTCCATGGACTCTGGTCTCCCAGTTTCTTACACAAGACCCTCTATCTCCTGGCTGGGAATTTTTATTGGCTGTCCCACAGTCTCCCTCATTATATCTGACTCCTGGCTTCCCTCAGGTCTTAGCTAACATCCCCTCTTCAGCAAGAAGTCCTTCCCAGTCAGCCTGCCTTCATGCTCGTACTTTCTCTTTACCATGTCTTATTTGCAAAGTTATCTGTATGTCCTCCTATCTGCTAGAATGGGCCCTCTGGAGGCAAGGCAGGGCAAGGACTGGTTGTCTGTGTTTCTTTGAACCCTTAGTATTTAGTCTAGTGTTTGGCACATAATAAGTGCTTTATAAATGTTATTGACTGACTTTATTTTTGCCTTTACTCTTCTTGGGACATATGTTGAACAGTAAATTCTCTGAGTTGAAGGATATGAATATTCAGGCTCTTGTCTCCCATAATTCCACATTACTTTCCAAAATGTCTTGACAAAGTCGCAGCTACACAAAATAACAGCATATATGTTTTAAAAATTATTTTAATTTCACTAAATCAAATGTTTTTTGAAGTTCAACACCAGGTATGCCTAGGGGAAGAGCCTTGAAGGCAGGACTGTTTCATTTCTGACTTCATCTTTTCATTGTCTATCCCAGGATCCAGCTTAAATCAATGCTTGAGTTTCTTTGCATTTTATTATCCTGAATATAACAAAAAGTGAACAAAATGAACATTTCCAGCTATATCATGGAACAGGAGAGGATTGTTCAGAGAAGCACTTGTTAGGATTGACTTTCTCTTGAAGTGTGTAGTAAATCCCATACCTTTTCAAGTTTTCCTGCTTATATGGCTTTTCTTCAGGCTTGCTTTCTCTTCTTGTCTTTTCAGGCTGGGGTGGGGGTGGGGGTGGGGATAAGCAAATATGTAAATTCTCTTTCTTTCCTCCCCTCCCCTGATTGAGAAAAAAAAATAACAAAACCTTTGTAAAAAATAATTCAGAGTCCATCAAAACAACTTACCATGTTAGGGATGTCAAAAACTGTATCTCTTTCTGTGCCAATCTGTTAGAAGGTGGGCAGCATGTGTCAGCACCAGACCTCTGGAATCCTGGTTGATCTTTGTGCTGACCAGTTCTTAGGTCTTCCAAAGTTGTTAGTCCTTCAATTCTGTTGTTATTATATAAATTGTCCTGTTTTTGTTCATCTCACTTAATATAAATTCATATACGTCTTTCCAGGTTTTCCCCAAACTGTTCCTTTTGTCCTTTCTTAGGGCACAATAATATTCCATTACATTCATATGCCATTATTAATTTAGCCTAGTAATATTGTTACTTTTTCATGGTCATGTGGTCACACAAAGTCCTTCCGTGGGTGAGTCAACCTCCTTGGGCCTCAGTTTCCCTAACAGATGGCCTTGAAGTCCCTTCAGGCTCTAGAGCTATGATTCTGACCCTCTTCAGAAGGACTAAAACTAACTCAAAGACTTTTATGAGAAATTTGGATGATAAGGCATTTGCAATCCCAGAGACTGAAGATCTTGAGAATCATAGAGAGAGTGGCCAAAGTCAGGGACACAGGGCGATGGGAAGGCTGCCAAGGTCTGCCCATGTAGAACAGGGTAGGTATGATAATCAGGCTGCAGCCTCTCCACAGGGCAGCCCAGAGTCCAGAAGGGGTTTGAGTGAGCTGGAGCAAAGCATTGTGCCTGCTCTTGGAGCTGCCTCTTCGGTGTGCCTTCCTTCTTGGAGTGCCTTCCTTCGGTTCTGGAACCAGACCTTGACCTGAAAGGGGGTGAATAGAAGATTAGATCTGCATCCCACATGTCTGGAGCCTTGGGTCAGACTGGGTGCATGGGGCCTGAGAGTTGTCTGGCTGTCCTTACTGACAACTTAGCTGGGAGATTTTGTTGAGTTGTGTCAGTCATGTCTGACTCTTGGTGACCCCATTTGGGGTTTTCTTGGCAAAGATACTTGACTTGTTTGTCATTCTTTCTCCAGCTCATTTTGCAGATGAGGAAACTGAGTCAAACAGGGCTAAGTGACTTGCCCAGGGTCACACAACTAGCAAGGGTCTGAGGTCAGATTTGAACTCAAGAAAATGAGTCTTCCTGACTCCAGGCCTGGCACTCTATCCACTACACCCTCATTCCCCAACAAGAGGACAGTTCCTTAGTTTCTAATTTTTGACAATTGTGAAGAGAGCTGCTAATAAATACATTTGTATGTATAGGAAGGACCCTCTTCTAGTACAAGCAGTGTGGACCATTTGGTACTTTTATGGATGTGGTTCTAAATTGCTTTCTAGAATGACTGGATCAATTCGTAGCTCCACCAACATCACATTAAAAATGTCCCTGAGATAGCTTCAGAAAAATCTGGAAAGACAGATGAATTGATGCAAAGTGAAGTGAGCAGAACCAGGAGAACATTGTACACAGTAACAGTGACATTGTACAATGATCAACTGTGAGAGACATGGCTACTTTGATCCATTTATCCAAGGACATCCCAAAGGACACATGATGAAAAATGCTCTCCAATTTGAGAGAGAGAACTGATAAACTGAGTACAGATGGAAGCAAACTTTTTTCACTTTATTTTTCCTGCTTTTTCCCCTCTGACAAAAATGTTTTGCATGATTTCACATGTATAATTGATCGATTCTTTGCCTTCTTGAGGGGGTGGGGAAGGAGTAGGGATAAAATTGGAACTTAAAATTTAAAAATTTTAAAAAATGTAATTGGGAATTTTTATTTGTTGTTTTGCTTTTTGGAGGGCAATTGGGGTTGTGACTTGCCCAAGGTCACATGACTATTTTTTGTGTTAAATGTCTGATGCCGGATCCAAACCCACATCCTCCTGACTCCAGGGCCGGTGCTCTATTCACTGTGCCACCTAGCTGCCCCTAATCCGGAAATTTTTAATGAAATAAAATTATAATTAAAAATAAAAAAACTATGGAAAGCCTAAACCCCCTCAAGACTTCTAGAGAACCAATTTTAAAATCCTCCTTAAAGAAATAAAGGGGGGGTTAGGGGTCTGCTACATGGCAGAGCAGATAGAACATTTAGAGTTAAACCCAGGAGTCATGAGGATTTGAGTTCAAATCTGACCTCAGACCCTGGGCTAGTCACTTAACCCCAACTGCCTTAAAAGACAGGCCTTCCCAACTGCCTTAAAAGACAGGCCTTCCTAAGTATTCAGTAGCAGTCAGAGCAGTCAGTGCTCACTGGAAAGTAGCCTGGCAGATATTTAGTTTGGTTTACACCAGCATCTTCACCACAATCAGTTCAAACCGGATGATTAAAATGGCCTGAAGAGTAAAGATCATCCCATAAAAAGAAGAGTGCAGCAGACCACATATTTTATTTAAGTAAGGCAGGGCAATTAATTCACTACAAAAAGGATCAAAGACAATTGCTGTATTCCATAACATAGTGTAATAAAGATGATTTCCCATGAAACTGAAAATCTGTTATGTACAACTGCTGTTCCCTTTAAATATACAAAAGTTATCACATTTTTTTTCTTTTTTCTCCTCCCCTCACCCTTGATGGCTACCATTAGATGCAGAGGGATATTTGTAAAATTGTTCTCTATTTATATCCATTCTTTCTCTGGCTACAGATAACATCTTTCTTCCTATGTCCTTTATTGTTAATTTGAATATTTATAGTAGTCAAATGCCTTATTCCCTTAAAGTCATTCTTAAAACAATATTGCTATTACTGTAAACAATGTTCTCTTGGTTCTGCTCATTTCACTCTTCATTATTTCATTCAAGTCTTTCCATGTTTTTTTCTAAGATCATTGAGCTCATCATTTCTTATAGCACAGTAGTATTCCATCACAATTATGTATCACAATTTTTTCAGCCAATCAATGGACATCACTGCAATTTCCAGTTCTTTGCCACCACAAAGAGCTGCTATAAACATTTTTAAAACATATAGGTTCTTTTCCTTTTTCCTCTAATCCCCTTT
This sequence comes from Petaurus breviceps papuanus, assembly GCF_028583685.1. Classification (NCBI taxonomy): domain Eukaryota; kingdom Metazoa; phylum Chordata; class Mammalia; order Diprotodontia; family Petauridae; genus Petaurus; species Petaurus breviceps. The sequence continues at coordinate 392,941 of NW_027186352.1, forward strand.
GGAAATAGAGCAGGTATTGGTAGACTAATATAGACATAATGTAGACCTATATTTCCCACCATTTACCAAAAAAAGGTCAAAATGGATACATGACCCATATGTAAAGAGACATATTACAAGAAAATTACAACATGGAACATACTACTTTTCAGATTTATGGATAGGTGAGCAATTTATGAATAAACAGGAGAAAAAGAGCAAAGGTCCGTGTAAAATGGATAATTTCAACCACATCAAATTAAAAAGGTTTGTACAAATAAAACAAACTTTGCCAAGATCCAAAGGAAAGCAGAAAATTAGGAAGGGGGGGCATTTTATAGGCAGTTTCTCAGAAAAAGGTCTCATATCTCAAATACATAAATAACTCTGTCAAATCTATAAGACTATGCATCATTCCCCAATTGATAAATGGTCAAAGGATATGAATAGGCAGTTTGCCAATGAAGAAATTAAAAAATTATAGTCATGTAAAAATGCTGTCCTTATTGGTTAGAGAAATGCAAATGAAAACAATCTGGAGATGTCATTTTATATCTCCAAGATTGGCCATCATGATTGAAGGGGAAAACAACATAAGCGGGGGGATACTAATTGACTGTTGGTGGAACTGTGAACCACTGCAGCCATTTTGGAGCCATCTGGACCTGGGTCTCAAGAGTTATCCAATTGCCCATACCCTTTGACCCAGCAATAAAACCAAAAGGATATCAACAGTTCCCAGAAGAACAGTCAGCCGCTCTCCCCCAGGTGCAAGTGCTCCAAATCATTCATCATTAAAAATAGTCATTTTTGTTGTTGGATCATTTGCCAATTCTCTCTAGTTCTTCACAGCCCCATTTGGGGTTTTCTTGCCAAAGACACTGGAGTGCTTTGCCATTTCCTTCTCCAACTCATTTTTTCAGATGAGGAGCTGAGGTAAACAGGGTGACATGACTTGTCCAGGGTCACATAACTGTGTGAGACTAGATTTCAACTCAGGAAGATGAGTCTTCTACTCCAGACCAGGCACTTTATCCACTGTGCCACTAGCTGGGGGGGGGGCGGGGGGAGCCATAACAACAAAAACGCCATTTAAATAGTACTTCCTGTATGTCAGGCACTATGCTAAACACTTTACAAATTATTATCGAATTTGATCCTCCCAACAGCCCTGGGAAGTAGGTGTTATTATTATCTCCAGATGAGGAAATTGAGTCAAACAGAGGTGAAGTGACTTGCTGAGGGTCACACAGCTAATAAATGTCTGAGGCATGATTTGAATTCAGGTCTTTTTGACTCCAGGCCCAGCACCCTATCCACTGTGCCATAGAAAGAAAAACCAAACAATTCTAAAACTTCATCTGGCACTTAGAATATTTGGCAAAGAAAATAAAAGATGGAAACAGCTGATCTTGGTCAGAGGGCTTTTGGTATAGCAACGCATTGTTGGCACACTTTAAATTGGTCAGACCATTCTGGAAAACCTTTTGGAATGATGTGAAAAAAGCTCTAAAGTATTTACATACTGACACCCAGAGATTCCTCGGCTAGGAGGTGAATGGCAGAGAGGACTTGGGTAGACACAAATGTTTCTAGAGCCCTTTTTTGTCTTAGCAGAGAGCTGCAAAGTGGATGAATGACATATGAATGGGATAGAATGCTACCACAGAGAGGTTCTATTAGATTTGGGTGACCAAAAGATCAGCAAGGGAGTCCAGCAGCCCCAGATCTCAAACTATAGAGAACAAAGCAGAGACCATCTGGCACTGGCTACAGAAAGTGGAAAGCTCAGTGGGTCCCCGGGACCACCTGAGTAGGGGCCAGCACACAGCCTTAGTAGCAGTGTGCACTACTAAAACCCAAGGAGCCTCTTTCCTGCCCTAAGGACTTTGGGACCAAAACTGCTCCAGAAAAGGGGGAAATGCCAGGTGGATTTCTGCCACTAAGGGGGATGGACCACCGCATTTCATGGCACACACTGAGATAAAAGCACAATGGTCCATAGCTTCACAAAAAAATTAGGAAGAACCAAGTAACTTTTTCAAGCCTTGGACGACAAAAAGTTCACAGGCAAACTGGGGACTGTGGATCACAGAAGAGAAAAATGGACAGTTCTTATCACATACGAGTAAAAAGCTGGGAGAGAAACACCACCAATGGAGCTAAAATGAGAAGATGAACAAGTTACTTGAGTAAGAATAGAGTTTGCAGTGTACTTCGCTAACCAAGGCCCCAGTCCCAAGCTCTCCTGTGGCAGCGAGGCCTGGAGGTCGGAGGGGGAACGTCGGCCATGTGCTCAAGCAGCGCCCCCTTCAAGGAAGGAGCTTTTCTACAATCCCTGCTTTCTCAGGGCAGTTGAAGAAATGGAGCCTCAGAGTCCACCGGACCTACTGGGGTCTGGACCTCTTCTTAGCTTTGTGACCCTGAGGTTATTTAACTTCTAGAAGGCTCAGTTCCTAAACTAACCTGGGCCTCTCCTGCGCCAGCCGGATTGTATCCTCGAACAAGGGATAGGGATTTTCCTGGAAAGCCTTCTCCAAGGTGCTGACTTGCTTTATAGAAAAAAACTGTCCGATTCCGGCGCAGCTTCGGCCTGGGCCTGGACCTGGACCTGCCCGACTCCTCCAGAAGCTCTGACTGCTGTCTGGCCTTTGCCCCAGGGTTCGAGTACGGCCTCGACCCTCCCGACTCCAGCTGAAGTTCTGATCTCAGGTCAGGCTCTGCCTCCAGCTTCGGCTTGCATTCGTAACCTTCCTCTGCCTTCAGAATCTCTTCACCTCGCCACCTGGAGAGGGCCGGGGCTGTGCCCTGAGTGTTATTACTGACTGCCTCGGGGTCTCCAACGCTGGTCCCCGGCTCGGTTGCTGCAGCTGTTGGAGATAAAAGAGGGTTAAAAGACTGAGAGAGCTAGCGAGCGCTTGAGGATCCAGGGGTCTTCCAACAGTGAGATCTCCAAGCACTTGCCGCCTACCAGATGGTCTGTGGTGGCCAGGGCAGCTCCCCCAAGATGGCTTGGTCTCCTCCTCCCGCAGCTTGAGGGGACACACCTTTGGGGCGCCTATTCGAAAATTCATCACCCAGACTGACCACTGAGAATCCCGACAGTCGATGGTGTCAGTGTTAGCAGCACCGACCTCTGCTCTGGGCTTCAGGATCCAGTATGGATCGAAATAGGGGCCCGAGGAACCACCAAGGTGCTGTGGGAGTCCCGGACCCGGTACACTGGGGCAGGCACACAGGGTAGATACGGCCTCCGAACGGAAGGTCCAAGAGCTGCGAGTGTAAACTTCCATTGCTCATGTCTGCGGCCACTTAAACCTGGCGCCATCCACAACCGCTGAGGTGGGGCCTTCAGTATAAGAAGCCTGGGCAGGTGAGGCATTGATGAGGGTGGAAGAAGCATAGCTGGGGAAAGCCTTGGTGGAGGGTTTGCCAAAGTCACGCAAGCCCTGGAGGTCCACACCCAAGAGAAGGCCGTCCACACCCTCCATGGACCTCCTTTTGTCTAATAGAATGGGCAGCCCTGCTGAGTGTCAGGCCCCTGGCAAGGCCCCAGGGTTCCTTTGAGTCAGGGCAGGGCAAGACAAGGACCCCCCCGGTTTGCCTATAGGACTCAGCATCTAGGCAGTAGTAAGACCTGGGGAAGGAAGGACCAATAAATCATTGTGCTTGGGTGTTTGTGGTGACTTCTACCATCCATGCCTCATTTCAACTCCTCGAAGATGCCCCTCCCAGGATAAACTCATCATTTCTAATCTTATCACCAAGCTGCTAAAACCTAGACTGACTCCACCTGACTAAGGGATCAGCTTCCCCTCCCCTCTGGAGGGCCCTATACCAAAAATCCTCCCAATACCTTCCCTAAATGGGAGCAGAAACAGATCTCAATCAACTCTATTCTGCATCTTCTTCTCTTATTGGTTTCAACTCCCCAGAACAAGGTGGAGGTATGCCCTCTCAATGTCTCAGCCTATTCCCTCAGTCCCTTCTTTCCTACCCCCTTTCTTGTGTTATCTCCTCCCCCCCCCCATCCCCAACAGTAAGCTCCTTGAGAGCAGAGACTGTCATTCTTTTTTGTTAATTGTATAGCACCTGGCACATAGTAGGCATGTAATAACTGTCTATTGGATTGTATTGGTGAGACTCCTTGCTTCTCAGAATGCCATCATGGGTCTTCTCTCTTTCTGAAGAGGACCTTACCTCCTATCTTAGGACAGAGGCTTCCTCTTCCTCTCATTTTCCTCATCTCACTTCTCCCTGACATCCTCCTTTTCTTCTTTTTCTCCATGCTGAGGAAGTAGAAGAGGCTCTTCCAGCCAAGGTCAATGAATGGCTCCACAAGACCCCCCCATATCATCCCCACTCTGTGTCTTATCTTCAGTATCGATCTCCTGGCTACTTTTCTGCTGCCTACAAACTTGCCTAAATCTCCTCCATCCTAAGAAGCTTTCACTTGATTCTCCAGTTATTGGGTGAATTACTTGGGACACCCAATTATTTTGACCTGATTTGCTTTTGTAGGTCTTATTGCTGCTTCTCTTGACCCTAGGCTGACTCAGAACCATTGAGTTTAACCAGAAGAAACTAGACAGTCATTCTCCTCTCAGTTGAGTGCAGGACTTCATATCACCCACATTAGTCTCTTTTGATGTGTTTCTGATGCTTTAGATTTGAACAATGGATATATGCAAACATCATGGCTCAAAAAGAGCCATGACTTCAATGACTCTTGAAGACATCACCACGATTGCTGATGTGGGGAACCCAAGCATTTCAAGGATCCTTCAAGGCCACATTGAAACAGGAGCAGCAGCACCAGAGTATAGAAGACAATGTAGCCCCTAAGACAAAATAATGCTAAGAACTGACAAATGATCACTGCAAAAGTTATTTAATTATTAAGTCCTCTAATTAATGACTAATTAATTAGTTACTAATTAATCCTCAGAAAAGAAGCAAAGATCTTCCAAGGAACCTAGCAGCTGGAGGACTTGTAGCTGATTCTTCTCCAGTGTGGTGTAGACTTCTTGAAATTGGAAGGACCAAGAAAAGAAGATTGAAAAAACGGTACTAACCCAACTGGTAACTGTTTCCATGAAGGAAAAAAAATGCTTGTTTTGGGTAAGAAAATATAAAGAGTGGAGTGCTGAGAATTAGAAAAAAAGGCCTGGGGAACAATCTGTGCAGGAGAGGGAAGGTTTGAGTAAGCCTTAATAGGCATGAAAGAATGAGCTTTTTCTACATGATGGAGAGGTAATTGGACATTTACTGACAGGAGGGATCTGGTGAGAACCATGCTTTTGTCTTACTTTGAATACATCCAGGCTGGCAATTATTAAGGAATTAACCCTTGATTGTTGCTGGGTTGCTTGATTAAGGAAATCTCTTTAGACAGTAAAGAAACAATCAATTAAAATTGATTATTGTGAAATTACAAAGAAGGAGCTTGGACTCCAAGAAAAGAAAGGAAAAGCCCCTCCCTTACTCCACCCTTTTCCTTGGCAGAATGCAGCCTCCTGATGTATTTTCAGATAATTTGATACATTGATCAGTTTTCCTGATTTTTTCTCTTCTTTTTCCTTTAAAAACATATCCATTCTATGGGATGGCTCTTTAGGATGTGTACTAGGAGAAGATAGTGATTTAAAAAAAAAGGTATTGAGAAAAATGCATTTGGAAAACCATGAAGTACTCATGTGCCAAGAATTGTGCTGAATGTTGGGGACACAAAGAGAAAGTAAGACAATGTCTGCCCTGAAGAAGCTAACATTCATTTAAGGGGAAACAACATATTGGGGGGGGGCAGGGAAGGGAACTTTGATCTCTCACAGGAGAGCTGAGCAAGTCTTAGAACCACTAACTGACACACTCATTCAGAAGCAGTGGTGTAAATTTGATTACTACTCCCAAAGCAAGTGCTTGGATTTTGGTGAATGTGAGAGTGGTCCGAGGGAAGCTGGTCAGGAGGTGGGGACTGGTGGAGAATGTAATGGGACATGAATCATGTCCAGGGCCTGGCATTGGCTAGATGGGATGGGGAAGAGAATAAATATATAAATAATATAAATTAGTGTGGGTGTGTGTGTATTTATATAAATATTTATATAATGCCTACTGTGTGCCAGGTGCTGTTCTGAGTTCTTTTCTAAATATTTTTTTATTTGATCTGGTCCACGTGCATTTGTGCTGGCTGACTCACCTATCAGGACAAAATGGGCCCAGGATGGTAGAGCCTGTCAACTGAGATGATTAATTATTAAAATTTTTGCTGTTGTTGATTTGTGTCTGACTCATCATGATCCCTTTGGGGTTTTCTTGGCAAAGATACTGGAGTGGTTTGCTATTTCCTTCTCCAGATCATTTTACAAATGAGGAAACTGAGGCAAATACAATGAAGTGACTTGTTCAGGGTCACACTGGTACCGATTGCCTGAGGAAGCTGAGTCTTCCAGTCTCCAGGCTTGGTGCTTTTCCACTACACCACCTCCACTACAATAGCTCCCTGTTGATATTTCTATGTGATAACAATACAACTCAGCAGAAAGGGTAACTTCTTCTTACCCTTTTGCCTTCTTTACTGTCAATAAAAGCAAAGTTTTAACGATTTAAAAATGGTTTTATAAATGAAATGATTAAAAGAGGGGAAAATTGAGATGAAATAAGAACTATGGAAGAAAGAATTAAAAAGGGAATTAACAACTTGGTACTGTACCCAAGCTGCGCATTCACAAAATTAACCATGTATTAGGGAATATAAATCTCACAAAGCAGAAACATTAAATGTATCTTTTATTAACCATAATGCAATAAAAATGAATTTAATAAAGAACCTTAAAAATAAAGATTCAAACTGAATTGGAAACTAAATAATTTAATCCTCAAGGATGAGTGGCTCAAAGAACAAATCAAAGAAACAATCAATAATTTAATTAATGACAATTACAGTGAGACACCATACCCACATTTGGGGTATCTAGCCAAAGCAGTACTTAGATGGACATTCATGTCTAATTACTTTCTTTTTTCTTTTTAAAATAAGTTTTTATCCATATTTTCTGTTTTTTTTTTATGTCACCATAATATCCCACATATCCCTGTCCCTCTCCCTCCCAGAAAGCCAGTCCATATGATAAACACTCTTTTTTGGAAAGGAAAAAAAAGTCAGCACAACTGATCACTACATTGAGAAAGTTCAATAATGTATGCAGTGCATAACACCTGTGAACGTTCTAGCTCCACAAAGGGGTGGGATGGGAGTGCCCTCTTATATCTCTTCATTCTGAGTCCCATATTATCTTTAAAATTGTCGCATTTCTTTTTGATTTCTTACTGTGTCATCATTTTTTTCCCATTTACATTGTTGTAGTTACTGTGTGTGTAATGTTTTCTTGGCTGTGCTTATTTCACTATGCATCAGTTCATACAGAACATGCTTTTCTGTATTCATTACACATATACTTTCTTGTGTCATGGTAATATTCACTACATTCATGTATTAATATTTTAGTTATTTACCAAACAATGGGGACCTATTTTGTTTCCAATTCTTAGCTATAACAAAAAAAAAATGCTACTATAAATATTTTGGAGACTATGGGGCAAAAGTTCCTATGTTCTTATTGACATATTCTTATTGATAATTTTCTTGGGATGTGCATACAGTAATAGTCTCTGGATTAAAGGGTATGGACACATATTAATGTTGTCTGTCAGTTTCAAGTAATTCAAATGATCAGTTTTGTCTTTTGCAATTCCCTCTATCTCTTGTTTAACAATACATTTCCCACCCATTGCTGGGAGAGGGATATGATATATTTCTCTTTTATTTATTTATTTATTTTACTATTATCATCTTTATTTAAGGTCCCATATCTACTTAGAATGTATCATGGAATAAGGTGTTAAATGTTGTTCTAAGCCCAATTTCTGCCATACTACTTTCCAGTGTTTCCAGAAATTTTTATCAAATAAGGAGATTTTCCCTGGTAATTCATGTTTTCTACTTTATCAGAGCTTGGGTTATTGCCTTCTAGTGTTTCTGAATCTCCATTATCTAGTTTGTTCTACAGATCTAGCTCTCCTTCCTTTGACCAATACCACATGATTTTGATGACTGCTTTGTTATATAGTCTGAAGTTTGGAAATTCTAAGCCTCCTTCATCCCTACTTCTTTTCATCATTTTTCTTGATATTCTAGATCTTTTGTTTTTCCAAATGAATTTTTAAAAATTATTTTATCAAGTTCTGTAAAATGTTCCCTTGATAATTTGATTTGTATAGTTTTAAAGGTATAAATTAATTTTGGTAGTGGTGTCATTTTTATTGTATTAGCATGTCCTAGTCATGAGCATTGACTATTCCTCCAGCTTTTTAGATTGTTCTTTATTTCTTTTAGGAACACTTTATAATCAAAACTATGCAAGTATTTTGTGTGTTCCGGGATGTTGATCCCCATGTATTTTATGCATTTCATAGTTATTTGGAATAGTATTTCCCTTTCTATTATTGCTTCTTTTGTTTTGTTATTATTATGTAGAAATAATGTTGATTTTTGAGGATTTATTTTATAGTCTATCACTTTGCTGAAACTATTCATTGTCTCAATGACTCCAGGTCCAGCACTCTATCCACAGTGCCACCTAGCTTCCATTGTGTCCAACCTTTTGTGACCCCTATGGTCCCTATTGTCCATGGAATTTTCTAGATAAAGATACTCAAGTGGTTTGCCATTTTCTTTTCCAGTGGGTTATGGCTAAGAGAGGTTAAATGACTTCCAGGTTGGTCAGACAGCTCGTGTCTGAGGTCCATTTGAATTCAGATCTTCCTGACTACAAGGCCCAATGCTCTATCAGTTGAGTCACTTAACTGTGTGCTTATTTTAGATTTGTTTATTTTTTAATTAAAAAAAATCATTCTATTCATTAGGCCTCTCTTTTTACTTATTTTGTTAATGTATGATTTTAAGCATATGACCTCCCCCCTGAGAACTGCTTTAGATCCATCCCAGAAAGTTTGATATTTTGCTTCCTCACCAGATTCTTTTACACAGTTATTGTTTCTATGATTTGTTTTTGTCCCATTCATTAAAGATTTCATTGCTGTTTCCATTTGTGTCTGTTTCTTTTGTTTGTGGTCCCTGAACCAATTTCTATTTTTATTGCATTATAGTCTGTAAAGGATATATTAACTGCATCTTTCTTTTTACATTTGTTTACAATATCTCTGTGCCACCGTACTAGGTCAATTTTTGTAAAAATTCTCTGTGGTACGAAGTATGCATATTTTTTTGCTGTTCCTTTTAGAAGCTACCATAAGTCTTTTAACTCTAATTTCTCCAGAAATCCAATCAGTTGTATTTCCCCTTTTGTTCACCTATTATTCTTATCCAAAACTGACAGAAGATGATGTATTGACATCTTCTCTTGGTTTTGTGTTACTGTCTTTACATTCTTGAAGCTCAGATGTTTCCTGTATGAATTTGGATGCTAAGACACAATGCATATGTTTATTATAGATATTGGTTGGTTGTCTATCATTCCTTTCAGTACATTATAGTTTCCTTGTTTATCCCTTTAAAAAAATGTTTATTTGTCCTTTGTTAACATGTTGGCAATGCCCTTTTTTTATTCACCTGATACATAGTACATTTCCCCCCATCTCCTTATTTTTACTTTGTGTATGTCTTTGGTTTTTTTAATGTGTTTCTTGTAAGCAACAGATTGTAGGATTTTGTTTTCTTATCCAATCTGTCATTTCTTTCATTTTATTGGGCTATTTGTATCCATTCACATTTAAAGTTATGAGTTAGATTTATATTTTCCTCCATCTGTCTCTAAAACTTTTTCCAAGTTGAGATTCCCCCCCCTTCTACTGTATACACAACATTTTGTACATTCTGTTAATTTACTTAATTTTTTTAAAGATGGCCCTGTTTCTACTGGCTCTCTTCCCCTCTCCCCATTCTGTTACCCCTTTTTCTTTAGGGCTTTATTTATTCATTCCTCTTTCTCTCTTGCTTTTATCTGGTTGTATATTTCTTCCCCCTCTTTTACTCTCTCAGTTAGTCAAGTAGATCCCTCCTTTCTTCCCCTTCAGCTATTCCTGTTCATTAGTTTTTTTAAAATTTATTTTTGTACCCCTTTTCAAAAAGGATTTCTCTTCATTATTCATCTTTCCTTTCACTTTAGTCTAGACTCTCATTCTTTGATTCACAACTCCTATAATCATCTGCTCTCTCTCTTTTCTCTGTATTGTTCATGCAATCAAAGATTCGAATGGATCCATTCCAGGCTCTCCCCTCTAGGTGCTTTCAGCTACTGCCTAGCCAGACTTACCCTATGGCTTCCCCTTTTCCATTGTGTCTTGCTCCCAGAATGATGCCAATCATTGCAGGGTCAGAAAGAATACTGGCCCATGGCCAGGCTCCTCTCACACTCATCCATACCCTCTCTTATTGACCGTTTCTCTATATTTACCTCGAAATGTCTTCCCTGTGTTCATGCTGCCCACAGCTTCAGGTGCCCAGCGCCCCAAAGGGTTCCCACTCCCCCCTCCCATTCAGTGTCAGGTCTTCACCAAAAGAAAAATTCATCAGTGGAGCCCCGGTTCAATCTTCCCCCTCACCTGCTCCCTTGCAGGCATTTCTCTTTCTGTGCTTTGCAAATAGTGCCTCACAACCATCTTTGGAGGGAGGTACTGTTATAATCTCCATTTTATAGATGGGGAAACTGAGGCAAATAGACATCAATTGACTTGCCCAAGGTCACACAGCCAGTAAGTATCTGAGACCTGACAGAAGGCAGCCAGCTAGCCCATCTTTAAGGGTTTCCTGGAGTCTTTGCTCTGTGCCTGGTGATTTGTCAAGAACTTGGAGATACAAATAAAAGCTAAGACAACTCCTGCTCTCCAAAAGCTGACATTTTAATGAGGGAAGCCAAAGCAAGACATGAAGAGAAACTGAAAGGGAAGAGGGAGTGTACCTGTGAAAGGTGAAGTCGATGAGATCAGGCAACTTGTGAAATGGTCAACCAGGCTAGGACTGGCTTACTTAATCTGGAGAGCAGACTTCCTGGGGTGGAGACATCTCCCGGCTCTCTGTACAGGTAGAAGTCTTATCATTCATGAAGAACAGAGGGATTCCCTTGCTCAAGAAGCTTCTGTGGCTCCCTGAGATTTCTGGGATTGATTTTATCTCACTTAGGTCATTATCTGTTTCTTTTCCTTATGGGATCTAGCTCTAGTCTCTAATAATGAGAGATAGCATTTCTATAGCAGTCCCCTCATTTTACCCATATTTAGCCAAACAATGGCTAAATGACTTTGCTAGGGTCACAACTAGAAATCTTGGCAGGATTTGAATTCAAGATCCTTAAGCTTCTCACAATGCAGAAGCCACTTACCCAAAGGGACTACCCTGAGGGGCAGTGGGGGAGGGGAATCTAGTTGGAACTGGAACCCAAGGAGCATAGAGAACCTCACAGCTGTTAAACAGTCTGGGTCAGAACCCTGTCCTGAGTCGAGCCTTCACTACTCCCGAACCCCACCCCCACCCCCACCCCCACCTTCTCTCCTTTTCTCTCCTTCAGGAGGCCAACAATCAACAGTTTCCCAACTTAATTGACACCTAATTGTGGATCAAAGCAAGAGATAATGGGCCCCAATTACATCTAATGGCCTAGACCTGTAGAAGACTCTCTGATCCCTCCCAGGCAGGGTAAACAGGGCCTTAGCTGGCTCCTCTCTGTCTGGGCAGGCCACCTTCCCCAAATCCAAGTGGTCAGCTCCCACTGGGTGGGGGATTGGCTAAGAGATTGTGCTTCAGGAAACTAGGCCAAATTGGGGTGGGGACTAGGGACCAATGACCTCTGGAGGACAGAGTCAGTCTGTCCTGAGCCTCCACTGTGCTCTGGATGCAGTAAACACCTCAAATCATCATCTGATGTTCAGACCAGGTCCTGGACTAGGTGCTGAGGATGTTGTCTTCGTCCAGGTGTTTCTGACTCTTAGTGACTCCTTATGTGAGGTTTTCTTGGCAGAGATGCCAGAGCAGTTTGCTATTTCCTTTTCAACTGAGTTGGGAAACAAGTGACTTGCCCAAGGTCACACTACTAGTGGGTATCTGAGGCTGGATTTGAACTCAGGTCTTCTTGACTCCAGGCCCATCCCTCTGTCTACTGAATCACCTAAGTGATGGGGCTTCAAAAGAGGAAAAATGACCCAGGCCTTGCTTTCAGAAGAGTTTAGGTTTTTTTTTTTGGGGGGGGGGGATGGCAAGGAGGTGTCCTCTGGCTGAGATGAGCTTCAGGAGTAGGTGGGGAGTGATAAAGGCAAAGGAGCCCTTAGACTGTGGCTCAAAGGCAAACTGGAGGAGAGTGAGGGAGAGTGAGGTCTGGAAGTCCAAGAGGCTGGCCTCCAACAGAAGGGAACTCCTGAACTAGACCTTTAAAGAAGAGACAATTGAAACAGGTGGAGATGTGGAGGGAGGACACTCCAGGGTCCCTAGATCATTCTTCCTTCTGCAGCACCTGCACATTCTTCTCTTTCTGGCCCCTTCCCATATCTCCTGGGCTCAGGTGGTTCAACTATGCTGTGGGAGAAAACTCTGAGAGCCACCTAGGTCATTAGCAGCAATTGTGATCTTGGAGCTGGAATTCTACCCTCCAGGAACCTGGATCACACAACAGACGCTTCCCAGGGCAAAACAGGACTGAGGGGGGAGAGGTTGGTCCTGTGTCTGGGGGCTGCTCCAGCCTCCAGAGGGAGCCTCTTCACCCTCCCAGGGCTGTTTCCCCTGGGCAGTATTTTCTCTCCTCTGCTTCCCTGCCCAGAGTTGATGTCCCATGTCCACAGAGGAGCAGCCCTGTGCTGGTACCCAGCTGGCATCCTGACCTAGCTGTCTCTGACAGAAGGAATGAAGCTGGACGCCCTGGTGGATGGCCACTTTCCTGTCCAGGGGATATCGGCTGCCTGCCACTCAGCCTCCTGATGAGATTCCAGGAGGGTGTGATCATGTGGGAGTGGAGGCAGTGGAGGTGGGGAGGGCTAGTCCAGGCGTAGTTTCTTCTTTTGGGGAGAGGTGTTGAGGTTTAGTTTCACCCTGGGTCATTGAGTGAGCTTGGAGGTGAAGAGTGCAGGGTTGGGAAGTTGTCTGGGTAAGGGGGCTGGGGTTGGGGGGGCTTAGGCAGAAGGCCCTTTGTTATTCTGATAAATGATTAGTACTCAGTTAGTCCCTGGGTGGGGGCGCCCCTTCCCCCCTCCCCTGGGGGCTTTGCCGTCTATGAGACTAGTCAGTCTCCTGCAAGGTGCCAGAGTTCCCAGGAGGATCAAAGCCCTCAGAATATGTACCGGGTGGCCACTGCAGTCAGGTCTCAGAAGTCAGGAAAGACCTCTCTGGAGACAAACTGGGGGTGGGAATAGGGGTGGGGCAGAGACCCAAGAGACAAGAGACACAGAAAGGGGGGAAGAAAAAGAGAGGGAAATTAAAAAAAAAAAAAAACCAGGGGAGGAAAAGGGGGGGGGGGGGGGGGGGGGGGGGGGGGGAAGGCTTTCTCAGGAAGCTAATTACCACCCATTAATCAACAGACTTTATGGAGAGCCACTGGAGTGTCAGCTTTGGAAACAAAGTTTCTACTTGTCTGGGATGGAAGGTCGCTCTGGGAAGGACAAACAGGTAGACTCTTCCATTCATCACTGGGCTTTTCTGGTTGGCAGAAGAGTCTTGAACATCCCTTCTCCCTTCTGCCTTCCCTTCCCCCAGACTTAGCACAGGGCCTGCCACATGTACCTTAGCACAGGTAGGTGCTTAATACGTGACTTTTTTTTTTTAGTTGGAAACAAAAAGAGAACCCAGGATTAATTCTTCCAAAGTAAGAATGCCTGCCTGCCTACAATTCTGTAGCAGCCTTCCCAATGGGAATTCTGGCCAGGCTCATGAATCATAGTCCCTGACACTTAACATGACCCCCAAGGTAGGTAGGAGCCAGTCCTATATTAAGGTAAAAACCTTGCTTTGCACTGTAGTTAGGGTTACAGGGGCCTCAAATTGAGTGGAGGGGTTTTGCCCATTTATGGAGCTCCTCCTCCAATCAGGAGACCTCCCTTTTTTCTCTGCTCAACCCCCTCCCCAACCCACCCAGTTTTGACTCAGGGAATTCTCAGCCTAATTTGTTGATGAGGATCTAACCTCTTGCAAATGAATTGAATCCCCCATTACCTTGAGGTTCCAAGGTGCTTCTATTTAGCACTTTTTAAAGGGCCTTCCCTTCTCATTACCCAGGATGTTTTTCACACATAGAGAACCAAACCTCTCTCAGTTTTCATCTCTGGTCTTTACCTTATCTTTTCCTAGAATATTGTCCCCTCCCTAGAGGGGAGATCACCACACCTCCCTGAAGTAAGGATGACCGTTCTGGTCTTCCCACCCCCACCCCCCATCATCTTAACTTTTAAACCTCTCATCTTTGTAATGACCAAGTTATTTTTTTCTTTGTAATGGAAATTTTGCTTTCTTTTGCAAAATCCAAAATTACATAAGCACACCAAAGACATGTTAAAAACATGACTATTCTTTAATATGTCCATAAATAATTCTTTCTGTACATAATATACTTCAACAAAAATTTGCAAATATATACATTAAGTTCATATTTGGAGGCCCTGGGTGGGGGGCAAGAAGCCAGAGGAAAGAGCTTTCTTCAGGTATTGTCTCAAACTTGTGTCCTAGTGGGTCCTGTCCCTTATCTCCGTCTTTCTCAGTATCAATGTCACCCCCCCCAAAGTGGGGTGGGCCTCCAATGTCACAATGCCCTCAGGAAGGAAGCCTGGTCTGAACCACTGCTAAGCAGACAGGCCAGCACAGACAGGATGGCAGGAGCTGGGGGGTAAAGACAGAGGCGGCAGAGATGGGAAGGCCAGGCTCCCAGCAAAGGGCTGCTGGATCAGGCTGGGTACTGGGAGCTGCGGCGAGCTGGGGTACATGTAGGGCAGGCCTGGTGGTGGCACCGGTGCAGAGCGCAGAAGTAGGGGACTGTAGACGTGGAGGCCTGGAGGAGGGGCGGGGGGCCTCAGGTCCTGCAACTGGCGCTTCAACTTCATGCGCCGATTCTGGAACCAGGTTTTTATCTGCGGGAGCCCGACAAGCCAAGCCTGAGTACCTCTACAGCCTCGGCTCGAAGGTGGGGGTGGGGTGGAGTGGGAGCCCCCCCGCCCGTCTGGGTACCTGAACTTCAGACAGTTGCATCTTGCCCGCCAACTTGCGCCTCTCGGCAGCGCCCAAGTAGTGGTGGCGTTTGAAGGAGCTCTCCAGAGTGCTGATCTGCTTGGTGGTGAAAGCAGTGCGAAGGCGGCGCGCCCCCCGACCATGGGGCTCGGGGCCCGGGTTCTCCGATGGCCCACAGCTGCCACCGCTGACCTCTGGGGAAGCCTCCTCACCCAGAGGCCTGTATTCTTGGGAGAGAGGAGGCGCTTAGGACGTCTTGGCGTTCCCACACAGACCCATGGCCACACCCTCCCTGGGGACCCGAGCTCCTGTCCCCATTATGAAGGTTAGGAGTATCTGAAAATGACAGCTTGCTGTAGTGGGGAGCAAGCCCATCAGGGCTGGCTGGTAGGCTAAGTGCTTCCTTAATAGTGAAAACACATGGCCCGAGTGGTGGGGAGTTCCCCAAATGATGGGTAGAGCAGACCAGAGTGCCTCTCCTCACCCTTCTAAGACGACCTGACCCTGACTTGCACTGCACTGTCCTTCCTGGCTTCTGGAGGAAAGGTGTCCAATAGGAATTGGGCTTTCCTGGAACCAGTGAGTTCCCCTATTGGTTAGGTCTGGTCTAGTACTGTCCGGTGGTGTCTCTCCCCTCCCGTACAAACACAACCCTTTTTCTCCATCCTTCTCTGGTCTTTTTCTACACCTCAGGCCCATTCAGGACTCCCTTCCCTTTTGACCTCTCCCCCCCCCCCCCACCACCGGGAGAAAGCACTTACTGACTGAAGACCCTCCAAAGGTGGTGGTGGGTAGTTGTGGGGCCTGGGAATTCGCAGAAGAGTCTTCTGACCCCGATATATCAGGGGGTGCCAAAAAAAGATCCCCCATGAGTACCTGGGGGCCTAACCCTCTGGTGGAAGCCTCAGAGTCACCTTGGCCAAGGTGTGAGGGTTTCTGGCTGCTCTGGGAGAGCCATTCCACAGAAAATGGGGCCTTCGTCATTAGGATAATGCTGGTCGCCGAGGGGGCCTCACTTTGACTCTCAGGGGAGAGTGAGGGTGAGACTTTTATAAGCTTTGGACCGCTAAGGGCCCACCCCTCAATCTGGCTTGCATAAACAAACCTCAAAGGCTCCGATAAGTACCACCTAATTGTCCTACGTTCAGCCCCACCCCGGGGGCCCTTCGCACTTCGGCTGGCTCCTAGAAGTCTGAGTTCCTTCTCTCTGAGGTTACATCCCTGCAATCACAACCTCCTCCCCCAAAGGACTCCTTAGTTCTCCTCCCACCCATACCTTGGCCCAAAGAGGATATTGAGAAAACGGCTCCTTCAGGTCTCCCTGCCTTAGAGTCCTTTGGGCTCCAGGCTTCTGTCTAGCTCAGTCAATAAACAGTAAAAAAAAAAAAAAAAACCCAAAAAAACCCCAAAAAACCACCTTTGGTTAAGGGCCTACTTTGTTCCAGGTACTCTGCTAACACTGGAAGGAAGGGGCAGCTGCTAGTCCTGCCTGGGAAGTCTCATTTCTTGAGTCCAGCCATTCTTCCCAGGAAATCTATGCTCCAATTGGGGTAGAGAACATGCCATGGATTATTCTAGGGTCTTCCAGAGGGGCCTCAGAGTCCAGCCCATATAATAATGCCAATGGGAAATAAAGCCAAGTTCCTCTGAGGCTAATAAGTCATTGTTTCCCCAGGATTGCCTCTACAGATATATACATGTGTACATTGTTATTCAGTTGTGATTTACTCTTTGTGAGCCCTTGGCAGAGATACTGGCTTTGTTCACCGCTTCCTTGTCCAGTTCACTCACGGGTGTGCATGGGCGCAAAGTTAAACCTTCTACAACTCTGCTATTTTCCTTAGTGATCTCATTAGAATCCGAATATCCAGTTCTCATCTTTATGCTCATGATTTTCAGACCTGTTTATCCAGACCTAACCTTGCTGCTGATCTCCAGTCTATCTGCAACTGCCTCTGATGATGTATGTCCAGTAGAAATCCCAAACTGACCTGATTACCTTCCTCCCCAAACTCCCCCCTTCCAGATTCCAAACTTCCCCATCCCTCTGGAGGGCAAGACCATCCTCATACTGTAGGCGTAATTTTCAGCTCTTCGTTCTCTCTCACCTCCCAAATCCAATCGATTACCAAGGCCTGTTGGTTTTAATTTTGTCACATCTCTCACATATGTCCCTTCCTTTCTTCTGACAGTGCCTCCCCCCTGCTGCAGGTCCCCATCACTGACACCTGGGTGACTGCAGTAGCTTTGTTCTGTTGTCTCTCCTCACTCTAATCTATCTTTCTCTTGTGATCTGTGAAAGTGATCTTCCTAAATCACAGCTCTGCCTAGGCACGGTTCCCCATCACATCCAGGATCAAATATAAAATCACATATCACCCCCTCCCCACTGCCAGACACACACACACAGATTGAGAGAGAGAGAGAGGGAGAGAGAGAATGAGTGTGTGTATGTGAGAGAGAGAGAGAGAGAGAGAGGAGAGACAGAGAGAGAGAGAGAGAGAGAGAGAGAGAGAGAGAGAGAGAGAGGGAGGGAGAGGGAGAGAGAGAGAGAGAGAGAGAGAGAGAGAGAGAGGTGTTATGTGCAGGGCTACAGCCTCCCTGAACTGCCACTCTCTTCTTAGCTCTGGACATGTCCAGGGTTGTCTCCAGTGCCTGACTGCTCTCCCAGCTCCTCTTGGCCTCTGTGCTTTCCCTGGTTTCCTTTAAGTCCCAACTAAAATTCCACTTTCTTCACCTTTCCCCAGGTTGATTATTCCCTATTTATTTGGCATAGAGTTGTTTGCATGTGTTTGTTGTCTCCGTCATTGGACCACGAACTCCTTAGGGTCAGGGACCATGCTCTGCCTTTCTCTGTATCCCCAGGACTTAACATAGTGCATGGCACATAGTAAGGGCTTAATGTTTATTGACTTCTAGGCATGTGTGTATGTGAGCACTGTCCTATCTCTCATTCTCTGTGAGTTCTTGGCTTGTACCTTCGCCCCCCTCTTGGGCTGGATCTCAGCTTCTCCACCTGGACAAGGAGGAAGACAGGGGATGGGGGCGGAGGGATGATGGTTCTTCAGGTCCTGATTGAAGCCTGTGATCCTGGGCAACCAGATGGAGCTCTTCAGGAAGAATGTTAACTGTTGACAAGCTAGACCAGGGGAGGAATAGAGAAGACTAGAATGGAACAAAACAAAAGAAAGACAGTGACAAAAAAGGGTGAAGATGAGAGCAAGTAAAAATTACTGAGACTTAGTGGAAAGAGTCAGACAACAGGAATTCAGACCTGGCTCTGCCTCTTAATGAATATGGCCATGTGGTTTAACTTTGCAGTTTCCTCATCTGTAGAATGGGAGGATCAGACTGGAAACCATGAGGATACTTTCTAACTCCAGACCTATGGTCCTGTGATCTCGGAAAGAGCTAAGGAGAAAGGACCCAAGCACAGTGATCACTACCCCAAGGGCAAATGCTATTTTTTGGCAGTGATTTTGATAACTGTCCAAAGAAAGGGTTAAATGGATCTCTCGGAGCCCTTCTAGGTCTTAAATTCTGGGATGTTGTGTCTGCCTGGGTTCTCAAGCATTGAATTAGGGGTGTGGGTATGTGAGTGTGTGTGTGTAAGTTTAGAATTTGGCCTAATTACATCCTAGGGGAGAGAGCACCCTAATCTCTGGAGAGAGTCCCTGGTGTACTCAAAGTACAGGCTTCTGAGATCTTTCGAAGTCCCTGTCACTGCCAGCATTAAGTGTAGGGGCAGTAGAAAGGGGCCTGGAGTCTCAGGTTCAAATTCAGAGGTAGAAGTTTAGCCTGAAGGTGAGGAAGTTTCCTGCTTGCCAGAGAAACATAAAAGAGTTTGGCTCCAGTGTTCTGAGTGTCCGAAGCCCTTTCCCAGAGTGGTGAGTTTTAACCAATAGAAGGAGGGGCAGAAACAAACCCATTTAATACCTAATTGTGGATGGATCTCTCCCCTCCCCCCAGCTGGGGCCCCAGGCTTGTCAGAATAATTACAACGCTGGGTTGCAATTTTGAAAGCACTTTGCATACATTATCTCATTAGAGATAAAGTGATTGAATTGTTCTCTCCCTCTTTCAGAGAGGCCAGTGAAGACCCTGTCCGACAATCATTTGCATTTCCACCTCCTTAGTAGGCTATGCAGCACGTACTTGCAGACTTGTTGAGAGCGGAGGCCCTGCTTGGGAGAGGTTGAAGGGTCACACAGCCAATCTTGTGTTTCCCTGTCCCACCCACAAGCAGGAATACTGCCCCTGTGGTCTGGGCAATGTGTGTAGCTTCCAGCAGTGACTCCAGGAAGAACTACAGAGTGATTTGGGAGAGGCTCATCTGGGGCTGAGCTTCCAGGGGGGGCCATCACAGGCCATAGACATGCTTATAAGCATATGTATTTATTGGACGTCTCCAGTGGTTTTGAGGGGACACCTTAAGGCCTTTCATGTGTTGACTCCTTCAAGGGGAGGAGGGGGGATTTAGAACCAGCCTTTTCTCTGGCGGGCACCTGGGCAAGACAGGCAGTGGGTCCAGAGACCAAGGGTAAAGCAATCCTTTCCCTAATTGTGGATTTCCAGTGGAGTCGTTTCCTGGGATTCCTGGCCCTAGGGGTGAGGGCCAGGGGATCAGTTTAGGAATCTGGGCTGGAAAGGAATGAGACCATTGTTTACCGCCAGACTAATGGGATTGGGCAGCCTAATTGTTTTAGGAGTGGGGGGAGGCCTTGCTATCTCTCCCAGAGACTGGGGTGGGGCTGGGACTTTGGGACTCACTCACCTAATCCTAGGAAGGGGAGAGGGGAGAGGGGAAAGGGAGGGAGGTCTGTCTCCTCTTGGAGGAGAGTGGAAGGTGGCAGCTCCCTCTGCTGGATATAACACTCCTGAGCTCTGTGGAGGGAGAGGAAAAGTGTTTCTAAGAAACATGCAGCCATGGCCAGCGCTGCTGCCCTCCTTCCCTTCAGAGTGCAGTTCTTTTCAAGGACCGATAAGTTCAGGGAGGCAGTGAGCCCTTGTGCGGCCCTTCACTTCATCTCACTACATCTGTTCATCTTGCCCTCCCAGACCGCTGGCTTCTCTTATCTGTAGGTGGTCCAGTGAGATGGAGTCAGGAAAAGCTGAATTCAAATGGGGCCTCAGACACTTGCTACCTTGTGACCCTGGGCAAGGGCTTAACCTGAGTCTGCTTAAGTTTTCTCAAATGTGAAATGGTAAGAATGGCAGCACCTAGCCTGGAGGCTTGTGGTGAGCTTCAAGTGAGGTCATATTTGTGGAGCATTTGGGCCCCGAGGTGGGGCGGAGGATAGATCCCTTCCACCTGGAGTCTGGAGGATCTGGGTTCTAATCCCGCCTCAGGCAATGTTTCCTGCTCTGCCAAATGGGCTGGAGAAGGAAATGGCAAACCCCTCCAGCATCTTTGGGGTCGCCAAGAGTGGGACCCTGCTGAAGCTCAAGGAAAGTGTTTAGCACTGTGTGAACACACATGTGCACAGGGGAGCTGATGGGACAGGCCAGGCTGGCAATCCTGCTGGGGTCCAAAGAGAGGGCACAATGGCAGGGGGAGGGGATTCTGAAGAAGGGCAGGGCACAGTCATGTGTAGCCCTCACCCCCACCCCAAAGGAGGAGGAATCCAGGTGATGGCTTTGAAGGGAGTCAGACCAGGTACCTTGCCAGTGTCCAGGTGTGCCCCCACCCCAAGCAGCAAGGGCCCAAATTCCAAGTCTGGCTGGCCATATCTCCCTCAGACTGTCCTGTCAAAAGTCACCAGGCCCCCTCCCTGGGGTGCTGGCGCCTGTTTTCTGGACTGACTCCCCCCACCGCACACCAAATCCCAGGAACAAACAACTTCCTTCCAGCCCCTCCCCTCCTGTGGTAGGAGATCAAAGGCTGGCTGGGCAGGGCCCTGGTTTTAGCATCCTTAATCCAAAATGTGGATCGACTGGAAGAGATGTTGGGGATGATGGGGCTGGTTTAATTTTTTGGCAGACCTGAAGCCAGGCAAAGGAGAGACCCTTGAGAGATCCGTGCATTTTAGAGGCTGGCTCCCATTTGCCTCTAATCTTAAAAGCACTTTCTTTTCTCCTCTTCTCTCCCCTCCCCCCCATTTCCAGGTCCTTCTAAATCTGAATCCCCCTGGGATGGGGGGGAGGGGGAAGGAAGTGAGAGGGTCTGGGATTAACCCCCCCTACTGACTCCCTGTGGGGCTTGGGACAAACCACTCCAACCTTCTAGGCTCAGTTTCCCCTCTGTAAAATCAGAAGTTTTGATGAGGTGATCTCCAAGGCCCCGTCCAGCACTGGGCTCCTAGAACTCCTGAGTGGGGGGTGGGGGATGGGAGAGGAGGTGTTGTGGAGTGGGATCATGGGGCCATCCGGCCAGAAAGCTCTGGAAAGGGGACACCACATGGCAAGGAAAAGTTGCCAACTCCTCCTATTCCAGAGGAATAGCTGGGAGGCTAGTGTCCAGGAGGTTTGATGGCTGACCCCAATGGGCTCAGGGGCAGCAGCCTGGCTTGGGGAAGGAGTCTGGAGAGGCCACTTTCAGCCCAATGGCCCAGTCGGCAGCCTTCTCCATTGACAGTTGCTATGGGTTGTTGTTGCTATGGCTTAGGAGAGGAAGGAGGCTGTAGGATTGCAAAAATCAATATTCTTGGCATTCTGGGTAGTGAAGGGCTTAATGAACCCCGTCAGTAAAGGCCTGGATGGGGGGGGGCTGTGAAGTGGGGAGCCTTCAGCTCCCAGGCCTCCCTCAACAAGTCATTATCAATCCATCTACCCTTCCCCCAACCACGTGACCAGCATTGCTGAAGTGCTGTGGGGAAAGAAAGGGCTGTGGCCTTAAAGGTTTCTTAGAGAAAAGCAAAACAAAGCAGGTTCACCAGGAAAAGGGGAGGGTTCAGTCACCTACCCTGGGCCTCTGGCCCCAAGGTGCCTGCCCTCCAGAGTTTACATTTTAATGGGGAGACAAGCTTTGCACTACCATCACACACACAAAATGATTCCTTAGCCTTTGGGACTAATGGGTAGCAACAGCTTGGGTGGGAGGCACTGGGAAAGAAAGCCAGTGCCTGAGCTAGAAGCCGCATTGAGGAGAAGTGCGCAACACGGTTTCCTAGGCAACGGGATGTGGGCGCCGGGAATGAGCTGTGTGGGAGGGAGGCTGACATGCCGGGGGACTGCAGGAGAGCCGCTGGGCCGCTGTCTGTTACCTCTTCCTGTTGCAATGGGTCCAGGGAATAAACCTGTATTAAATACCTACTGTGCGCCAGGCACGGTGCCAAAGTCATTTCTTTGAGGACATCTCGTACCATTGTAGGTCTGGAGCTGCTGCCTGGTACAGCTGCCTCTAATCTCCCTGTCGAGGCAGGACCAGTCTAGCTCCTCAGAGACTGTGGCACTGTGTGATTGGCAGCTCTATGATGTCATGGACAGCATATTAGTGTTAAAGGATGGCAGGAGACACACGGCCAGGAAGGAAGCCATTGTTATATTCCAGGGGAAAATGGTTGATGGACCATGGCTGGAGAGAGGAGCGAGAAATGTGGAGGGAGGGAGAGTAAAGGAGAATGGCACACAGTAGGCACTTAAATGCTTATTCACTAGCCCTGAGACGGGAGAGCTGGTCCCATTGCGGCTTCCTCATCCATGTAATGGAGATCATTAATAGTTTGTTAATTATAATAGTTTATAATAGGAAAGCAATGGCTTGTTTATTCATAGGGTTGTTAGAATCACTTGAGATCATATGTATAAAGAGATACCATGTAAGTCAATCAATGAACATTCACCAAGAGAGTGAAGATAGAAAACTAGCTAATGGACAGAACTGAGTTCAAATCCAGCTTTGGACAGTTGGTTTCACTCAGTTTCCTCATGTGGAAATCGGGATCACAACAAGCCCTATATCCCAGGGTGGTTGGCAGGATCAAATGCGGTATGTTCAAAGGAGTTTTATCGCAGCATAGGGACCCCAGCTACCCAAAACAAGCCGGGGCAGCCCCGGACAGGGCCGGGGTCGGCTCTCGAGGGGGCCTCTAGAGGTAAGGTTTGGGAAGAAGGCGTGCTGGGCTCGAGAGCCGGGGCTGGAGGAGCTGCGCGGAGACTTAGGGAACAAAGCCCCTCCCCACTTCCCAAGCTCTCCCAGACAAAGTCTGTCGGCCGGAGCATGCGCACTGGGGAGGGCTGGGCCGCAGCTTCCCGAGCCCGACTGCAGGCCTCGGGGCCAGAAAATGGGAAGGACAAAGATTCTTTGTATCCAGCCATTGGCTCCTCCCGGCCCCCAGCTGGGCTGATGGGGGGGATTAAAGGCTCCATTTTGTAGGCATAGAAATTTGGTTTATTGGGCTTTGCAAATGGAAAAGCACTAAAAATGTATCTCATTAACCGTCTCTTGGCTCCTGGGCTAAGACCAGAAAACTAGGCAAAGGCCAAGTCCCTGCGGAGGGCGGCCGTTCTCCCGAGACCCCCATAAGCCCCTGCCAAACTGCACCAAGCGAGAGCTGTCCGAACTGGGGCAGGGGCAGGGGCACGGGCCGCCCGCTCCGAGCCCCGGCCAGCTTCTTTCTTTCCCGGGTCCCACCGTTTACTTTATTTGTACAAAATCGGGAATGAATCGGGAAGAAAGCTGTTGTTTCGGGTTGGAATGGGCTGGGTCCTTGGGTCTAGAAGCTTCTGCTCAGTCGGTCTGGGGACAGATAGCCTGGAGGTTGGCTGCCTTAAGGCAAGTGGGCTTGGCAGCCCAGGAATCAGTCAACCAGCATTTATTAAGTGCCTACTATATACTGTGCCTAGAGTTGGCGAGACAAAGAAAGACAAAGAAACCAGCAAACTACTATGGCCCAACGAGCTCCAGGTAAAGAGATAATCAGCGGAAGGGCACCAGACTTAAAAGGGACTTTTAATTATATTAATTAAAAAATGGCATTTTAAGAGTCTCGAAACCGAGGGGCAGAGGTGGAAGGTCAGAGAATGCCCCAGGGCCAGCTGGGAGGCCACAGACCTCAGAAGTTCAGGAGGAAGGCTTGCGGGGTGGCGGGAAAGGGGGAGGGAATGACGGGAGCATCCGGGAGGCGGCAGGAATGAGTGAAAGTGCTGCCAGAGTGGGAGTGACCTGGGGGAGCCCGGGACAGCCTGGCCCTCAGGTGGGATACCTCAGGTGGGAGCCAGATGTGTCAGGCTTGTTGCCTCTGGAGCAGGCTTGGCCGAGGGTAGAGGGGAGGAGGGAAATGGGAATGTGCAGGGCCGGGGGAGGAGTTAATTATTAAATGACACCTTAGAATGGATGGGATTTGGTGACCTTGATCACTCAGGATAACCTTGGAATTCACCTCCACCCTGTGACCCTGCTTAGCTGCCTTAGGATGGGCAGGTTTAGTAACTAGCTTGGAGGGAGGTTGGGGCCTTTGAGTGACCTTGGGCTGCTTCTGGGTTTGGTGCTCTTGGAGCCTGAGAAGTTGTCACCTAGGGACCGTGGTAGCTTCTGGATTCTTGGCCTAGGAGAGCACAGGTACCTCTGAAACTTGGGGTCTAGCCCCTTCAGACTGGGCTCTCTGACCTGGGGTTTCTGCCATTTACACGGCTTCACCAAAGGCCATCTTTAATCTTCCAGGAGCTCCATGATCCAGGGTAGGAGAGTCCCGAAGGTGGAGGAGGAGGGGAGAGAGAGCGTCCCAGGCCAGAGAACAGCAGGGGAGACTGAGGTCTAGCTATCCCCGCTCAGGAAAAGGAGAGAGACAGCAAAGAGACAATGGCCAGCATCCCAGGACTGGAGTCCTACCTCTCACAGAAGGCTTGATCTTAAAGGGGAGATGACCTTGGGCCCCCAAAGACTTTTGGTTGTATGAATAGCAGTTTGGCCGCTGGGTCAATGATGGATTGGAAAGAGTAATGACCGGAGACAGGGATACTGCTTAGAAAGCTAGGAAGCTTTTCTAGCTGGTGAAAGACCCTGGTTCAGATTTGGCACCAGACACTAGGTGTGTGACCCTGGGTAAGTCACTTAACTCTCTTTGCCTCGGTTACCTCATCTGTAAAACAGGGAAAACAATAGCACCTACTGACAATTGTTGTGAAGATTCAGTAAGACAAGATACTTTTTTAAGTGATCAGCACAGTTCCTGGAATGTAGTAGGTACCATGTAAATGCCTCTTCCTCTCCCTTCTCCAGGCCCCGGAGTGGTTGGGGCTCACATAGTGGTGTGAATGGAAGGACAGCACCGTATGGTGGTGGAAAGGACAGGGCTTGACTACTGGTGGGAGGGAATGGCAGACTTGAGATTGGTTACTGATTGGCCTTATTGGCAGGTAGGGGCTGCTTGGTGGAGGGGCCTTGGAGGCAACACAACGAATGTGATTTAGGACCTTGCATCATGTGGGCAGTGTGAGACAGAGCAGTACTGGACTTGCAGGGCTGAGAGTACCTGTAGAGAAGTAGCATTGGACCTCCAAGCTGATGGGACCCAGGACCTCTCTGTGGGGTGGAGTGGGAGGGATGGGTGGGGAACCAAGGCCAGCGGTCAGGCAGGCAGGCAGAGAAATTGGTCCAACTCTGTGCTGGAAGCCAAGAGAGGGGTGTCTGGGGGTGTGGAGGGCAGTCACCAAAGCTGAGGACAATTGTGCCTGCTTCATTGTCAGCCCTCTGGAATCCTGGCTGCTCAATGCCCAGACCAGAGTTCTTAGGATTTTCCCCTTTGCTGGCTTTCTCTTGGCTCTTCTCTGCTCACAGCACCAGCTCCCACAAGGCTTCCCAGACTTCTCTGGGATCCAACCCCTTGCTCTGGGGGTTTGGGTTGATGCTGCACAATATTCCATAGCATGGGACCCACCAAGTTCACAACTCTGTGGGGCCTGATGAGGCCTCATTGTTGCAGATCCCAAATGCCCAGTCTCCTGACCTTCTGGAGTTCACCTAAAACAGAAAAGCATTATGAAGGACAGGCAAGAGGCATGTCTCCCCCTGCCCACCAGACCCCAGGAGTGAAGGAATCAGCTGTTGATCCATAAATGTTTAATTAGCAAGCGCCTATTAAATGCTTATTGTGTGCCAGTCACTGTGCCTCATGCTGGGCTTACAAAAAGATGCACAAAGACAATCCTTGCCCTCAGGGAGCTCTCAGTCTAAAGGGGAGACAACATGTAAACAGATGTGTGCAGCCAGCTCCATACAGGATGAATGAGGGAAAGGTGAACCAAGGGAAGGCTCTGGAGGAGAGGAGTTGGGGAAGGTGGTGGGAGGTGTGATTTTAGCTGGGACTTCAGGGAGGAGGGGAAGTCAGAGCAGAGGAGGAAGAGCCTTCCAGGCCTGGGACATAGCCAGAGAGGCAGAGGGGTTGAGGGCTAGGGGTGCTGGGAATTCCAAAATTCAAGGGCAAAAGACACAGGTCCCACCTTGAAAGAATTCGACTCAAGCCTTCTTTCAGTCAGAGACAAGATTTATTAAAACACTGGTTGAGGTGGGTGAGAGTTTGAGAATCTGAGCCATCCAATAGATGCAAGATGGACACTTGTATATAGTGTTCAAGGAGTAGATGGAATCAAGGAGTGGTGGTCTAGGGTGGGGCCACAAGGAAAGTGCAGCTGAAAGGATTATTAACTGGGAAGGGCTGGGTGCCCCAGGTAAATGCTGGGGACCTGGGCCTGGTGGGAAAGTCCAGGGTCTTTTAGGGGTCCCTCATTAGTGCCTCATCAGAGAGTCTTGTGGGACAAGCAGCCAGGAGGTGGGTGAAGAATAGGAGTCAGGGCCTGAGGTGTAAGCAGACTGGAAAGAGAGGAGGGGGCTGGGTTGCCAAGAGCTTTGGAGGCTAGACAGAGCGTTTTGTTTTGTCCCCGGAAGCCATAAGGAGCCACTGGAGGTAATTGAGTAGGGAGTGACATGTGCTTTAGAAAGACCCTTTTGGTAGCTGAATAGAGAGGATAGAGTGTGTGTGTGTGGGGGGGGGAGAGACTGAGGCAGGCAGACCCACTTTCCCAGCAATGGATACTGCAATAGTCCAGGTGGGAGATGATGAGGGCCTGGACCAGAGCATTTGAGAGCTGTGGCTGAGGTAAAATTGACAGGCCTCAGAACCAGCTTGGATCTGGGGGGTGAGAGTGAGGATGGCTCCTAGGTTGGCAGCCTGAGAGTCTGGGAGAGGCCAGAGGGTAATAGGGAAGGTGGGAGAGGGAGAGGGCTTAGCAGGGAAGAGAATGAATTCTGTTTTGGATATACTGAATTTAAGATATCTGAAAGGCTGTTGGAGATGTGAGTTTGGAGGTCAGCCTAGAGATTGGGGTGGGATAGAGATGGTAATTCAGTTCATGGGAGCTGATGAAATCACTATATAGAGGGAGAAGAAAAGAGGGCTCAGGCCAGAATTCCAAGAGACCCTGTAGTTAGAGGGAGTGATGGCTCTCTGTCCCCACTCAAACCTTCATGTCAGGAATAGAGTGGGGCTCCTGTGGGATACCCAGGGAAAACACTTTCTTTGTACAACCTTAAATGTAGAGCTGTTCTTCTCATTGTTACCTTCTCAGTCTATTGGGGTAGGGAAAAGGAGAGGAGAGGGGGAGAGACAGAGACTAACATTGAGATGGAGAGAGGGAAGGGGAGAGATTGCTGGAGGAAGTGAAATAGGGAGAGATGGAGAGAGGAAGGGTGGGACAGGGAGAGAAAGGGAGAGAGATGGACAGAGATGGAAACTGCCAGAAATGGAAAGACATGGAGGGGAGAGGAAGAGAGGGCCATGGGCACACAGAATTCAGTCCTCTGGGCATTCAGGACCAGCGAAAAGAATTTCTTTGCCTGCCCCCAGCCTGCACAGCTAAGCTGGCCCCGCTATTACCCAAATGCTACCCATCCCCAAGTTCTCATAGAACCATTGGATCCTAGATTTAGGGGCCAAAGAAGCCAGTCTCCCCCCTTTATAGATGAAGACACCATGGAGTTGGGTTCAGAGAGTGAGAATGAGTGAGGGCTCATAGAGAATAGGTGAGACAGCTGGGATTCAGAGCCAAGTTCTTGACTCCCAATTGTAATGGTAAAGGAATTTGAAGATCTTCCCTGACCCTTAAATAGACCTCACTTGGAACCCAACAAGAGAAGCTTGCTTAAGGGAGGCTTGTTTTTTCAGGAAGACCCAGCTTTTGTTACTTTGTAATTAGGCAGTGGGTTACAAAGGTGGTGATGTCCTCTGACCCTGAAGAGGGCTATTTATACCCTTATATCTGGGGCTCACTTTGGGACGAGTTGTGTGATTTGGCCAGATGAGCCTCTGGGCAGCTGTTGAGCCCCCAGCTTTGAAAACCCACATGTTGGTGCTTCTCTCTCTGGTAAGTGCGTAGCTATGTGATGGTCAGACAGCTAGAAGCCCTGTCAGTCTGTCTGTCAAATTGTGTTAGTTTCTCTGTAGTTTTTGTCTGCTTGTAATTTCTGTTTGTATTTTCTCACGTTCAGGGTGCTGACTTCCCCTTGAACTAAGTGAATGATATATGTGTTTGATTAAAGTGAGATTGTTAACCCCTTTTGAGTTGCTTTCCTTTAGAAAAGCAGACCAAAGAACCTGTGCCAGCAGCCATCCTGGGTATGCTGGGTGCTTGCTGCTATACCAGTCATCTCTCCCTCCTAAGGGCTGAAGTCAAGTGTGTCAGAGACTTCCAGAATCACTTCCATTCCCCAGCAAGGTATGGAAGGGTGCCAGTGAAGATGCCCTTTTTGTAAACTCTCCCCAAGTCTCCAGGTTAATGTATCAGCAATGCCATATTCACAATGCCATAACCCTTACAATGTGGTACCCACATAAGCAGTTCTCTCGGTCACGATGCACCCACTTCACACATAGGCCCCCAAGTTTTCCCCCACTTGCTTCCAATCCAAGCTCTAAGTCCATGGTCCCCTTGCATGTAGGGATGACCCAGAACAGCCATTCAGGCATCTCATTTCATCCAGGGTCATCCCTACAGCTCCCAAAGCCTTGCTTGGCACTGTGTGGGTGGGCACTGAGCACCAAGCTGCACAGACACCCCTCCGTCCCCAGCAGGGGGATGCCTGTTTGTATCATCCACTACCCATTCTGGGCTCTCTCCAAATCTCAAATCCGCTCCATTCCCTTGAGTCTTCTCCCTTTCCCTCAGCACTATTTGTGTCTAGGCTGGAAAGTCAATGGCCAGAAGGCTTGCACCTTCTGTACCCAGCTGGCTGCTTCCCTTCTGGATCCCTGCCTGCCATCCTCAACATGTTGTGGGCCTTTACCAGGGGTGATAAGTTGGCTAGAGCACGGAGGGAGCACCTGGGCATCACCCACAGGTTGTGGTCTCTGTGCCTTACTTCTAGCCTGACTTTCAGACTTTGAGCCCAAGAGAGACTTGACTTCAACACTTGTTGGCTGGACGGGGGCGTGCAGAATCTCCAATCCTCATACTCATGTCGGCCATATGGTATTAAGCCTAAGAGAGAAATTGGGGGGCGGGGGGCGCTGTGAACTGCCTGACATTTTCCCAGCTTTCCTCTCTCCTCTTTTGTGTCCTAGGCATTCAGTGGAGGTGGAGAGAGGAGGGGTGGGAGGGTGGAGTCAGCAGGAGCTGCTCAGTGTAGACCCCCCCCCCCCCCCAGCAGTCAGCACTGGACGGCTGGACAGCTAGACAAAGTCCTCCCAGTCAGAAGGGAACCCTGAATCCGCAGGGGCAGGGGCAGCTCCAGGCCTTCCAAAGAACCCATCATATGGCACATTCCTAATTCTTTAGGAGTGGGGCTAAGCATTGTTCCCCATCTTACAAAGATGAACTCAAAAAGATCAGAGAGCTTTGTTCTGGCTTCCCAGCTCCCCATGGGCTGGAGGGGCAAGACTTCGTGGAGAGCCCTGCCTTTCAGGCCAGAGGGCTCTCTGCCTCTTTGTCTAGAGGAAAGGCACTAAGACCTAAGACCCACCCCCCCTCACCTTTTCTCTCATCCCCTTCATTTCTTCTCTCCTCCCATTCACCTTTTTCCCAGCCAAGCCCCTCTTCTCACCTGATAGCATTAGAGATGTCCTAAACCTTTCTGGGTATTCCTAGAACCCTGAGGTAAAGCCGTATCCAGACAGGCTGTGAGATAATGGGGCAGAGAAGGCTTTCGAGATGTATTTTACAGTCAAGGAAACAGAGGTCCAGGGAGGTTAAGTGATCTCTCTAGGGTCACACAGCTAGGGCTTGTACCAGGTAGAATTTAAACCCAGTTATGCCAGAGGCCTCAGCCTGTGCTGTAGCCAGGACATCACACTGACTTAAGCTCTGATAAGCCAGTCACCAGCCCCAGTCCAGTAGCCACTGGGATGATTATCTGAGGATTCCTAGAAACATTTTTTTTTTCCCTTTTGGGATAGGGGAAGGCAGGGCAATTGGGGTTAAGTGATTTGCCCAAGGTCACAGGCTAATAAGTGTTGTGTCTGAGGCCGGATTTGAACTCAGGTCCTCCTAACGCCAGGGTTGGTGCTCTATTCACTGCACCACCTAGCTGGCCCCCAAGCCCAATGCCAGGCAGGCTCTTGGCCAGCCCTTCCAGGCTGCTCTGCTAGGGAAAGTCCTGAGACCAGTGGGACTCACACGGGGCAGGCAGAGCTACATCTGGATACAAATGGTTTTATTTAGAAATCCAGGGAGCATGAGGACTGGACAACATGCAGACAGCAGAGCTGGGGTGAACAGTGCCTTCACTTCCCCAAGAAAGGCAATGCCATCACTGAACTGAGTCTTTGCACTGCCTGCCCTCTCTGGTTCAGCCTCGGGGGTGGGACCTGGGCCAAAGACCAAACCCAAAACAAAGCAGATGGCTGGTAGGCAGGGCCCTGCTCCAGGCCGCCCTGTTCATCCATCTGGTGAGAGGGGAAGCCCCCCTTGGGATACACACACACACATGCAGGCAAGGACAGTGAGTGAGCCTGAGAATCAGCCATGCCAGTGTGGGCCAAGGAATCTCTCTGGAGGAGACGGGGGCTGGGGTGGGGAGAGGACCACAAAAGACGGCTATGGAGGCCGAGCCGTGAGGACACACAGGACAAACCCAACATCCCAGAGCTGTTTGAAACCTTAAAACCAATGGTGACAGAAAAAGAAAAGGTAACAGTGAATAGGAGGCAGACACTGGCTGCAGAGGGGGCTGCATGAGGCCCAAAGGAGGGATGCCTTGGACTCTAGGTACTGCATTGGTCCAAATAGCAGTGGCTTGTTTGGAACCTGTTTGGGGCACATGGCTGGTATTGCTTTCTCAGGGCTGCCTCCCTGAGGGCCCCTGCAATGGTTAGAGGTCAACAGGACTGTCTGACCCACAAATTCTATTTCAGGTTCCCTTCTGCCTTAGGGTCAGAACCTTGTGTTGGTAAAGACATTTTCTTCCTTCCTGGCCGAGGAAAATCTGGGTCTGGGTTGGGCAGGGGCCTTGGGGTCTGCCCTCTGGCCAGGCTTTCCTGGTGTCTGCCCTGCCTGCCCTTCATGTTCATTCCATGCCCGAAGCAGGCGAGGAATGAACTCAGTAAATCCCTAGAGCCAATCCCCTAAGATAATGGGATAGCCTCTCTCAGAAGGACCTCAACATCAATGTGATCCCTAATGGTAGGGGTCGCACCAGAATCAGGACTCATTTTCCTCAGAGACCCTGGGCACCCTGAGAATACTCCTGGCCTGACTCATGGGAAGAGGTAAGTTTTACAGCAGGAGAAGGTATTCATTCCAGCAGAGATGGGACTGGAGGGAGCCTGGGTATCACCAGTTCTGTCTCGAAGGACTATGGGAAGCTGGTCTTTGCCCTAAGCAGCAGCGCGAGGCACTGATTGTTACAGTTGAGCTGGTGAGCATGCACTGGGGCCAAAGCAGGGTGCCAGGCCACTTTGGAAAGTCACTCGAGGCAGGAACAAGTCTGGGGCTCTGAGGATTCTGGGAGGAGGGTATTGAGAACAAAGCTGCCCAGGTTAGCAGATGGAGAAGGGGAGGAGCCAGAGGCAGCCTCTCTCCTGTTAGAACGTTGTGTTGTGATGGAAACAGCCACCAGGGTTGACTTTAGCAGTGGGAGGAGGCTCAAAGCAAGGTGTGCCTTGGGGAGCCTCACCCCTTCTCTTGAGCGTGGTCCTGGGTCTGGCCAGGGTGGGGTGTGTGTGTGTGTGTGTGTGTGTGTGCGCGCGCGTGCGTGCGCATGCAGACACACACCTCCTAGCAGCAACAACACCCATGCAAAGCTGTTGCCCACTTGCACAGGCTGCATAATTCATTGGGCTGCTGGATCCTACACATGGACAGTGTCCCCCATTGTTCCTAATACAGTAGTCATCCATCTCTCCCGGAAATGGGTGACCAAGTACTGCCTGCCCTGATAGCAGTGGGGGCAGCTCTGGAGCTACCCAGTGACCCACCATAGCCAGAGATGCCCAAGGAAGACCCCACTGTTCCTTGTGGAGACCTGAGGCCAAAGCCTCAGCTAGCCAGTGTCTATGTAT
This sequence comes from Petaurus breviceps papuanus, assembly GCF_028583685.1. Classification (NCBI taxonomy): domain Eukaryota; kingdom Metazoa; phylum Chordata; class Mammalia; order Diprotodontia; family Petauridae; genus Petaurus; species Petaurus breviceps. Next base: position 425,566 of record NW_027186352.1, read on the forward strand.
GTGGTGCTACAGACCAATGGGAGCCCACCCCTGGAGCTCAGGAGTAAGGGGTGCTGGCCAGTACTGAGAACTTCCTGGGAGCCCTCAGAAACCTAACTCAAAGCTGACTAAAATCTTCATGGAGGTGGGGCATGGTGGGGACAGATGAAATTTGATTTGGAGGTGGATAGGAGGCCCAGATAAGAGGCATTTTAGGCTTCAGGTGGGCTTTGGCAACCTTGTTGAGCAGCTAGGGGACTTCTGCTGGAACACAGACTTCCCTGTTGCTGGACATTGTGGGGGATGGGGGGGCAGCAGGAGGCATCATCAATCAGTTGTGAAAAATCAATTTGAATTTCTAGCAGGGGCTTGACCTCTTCTGGCCCCGGCTCTGGGTGCCTAGGGTGGCCCATGCCCATGGGACAAAGGAGCTTAGTCCCCTCCCTTTGCTGGTGGCTCTCCAGCCAAGCCTCTCTCAGAAGGGAGCAGGGGCTCAGGGAGGCCCAAGAGCCAGAAACATTTCACCCTCCATCCCTGGGTCAGCCAGGCCTAAAAGGACATGTGGCCAAGACAGTTTTCAGCTGTTTTTCAGTCCTGTCAGACTCCTGTGACCCCATCTGGGTTTCCTTGGCAAAGACACTGGGGTGGTTTGCCATCTCCTTCCCCAGCTCATTTTGCAGATGAGGAAACTGAGGCAAACAGTATTAAGTGACTTGCCCAGGGTCACACAGCTAGGAAGTGTCTGAGACCTGATTTGAACTCAGGGAGAGGAACCTCCCTGATTCCAGCTGTCCACTACACCACCTAGCTGCCTCACACTGGCCACCATAGAGGCCTTATTAAAACAACAGTGGGATGACCGTATTGGGCATTGTCTCTTGTCCCCTGGGCTCCACTCTAGCAAAGCAGACCTGCCATTCCCTCTTAGTGCCCCCACCCCCTTCTCTGGGTGGCAGAGAAGCTTCAGCTGAGCTCTGGAATGCTCCAGGGGACAGAGCGACAGCCTGAGGAAGAGGGCAGGAAAGCTCAGGGGGTAGGAAAGGGGCCCTCAGGGACAGTCCCAGGGCTGAGGCAGCCTTCCTGGCCACCTCCCTGAAAGCCCCAGCTGTGGAGTCCTGCGTGGCTGATCAGCTGCTACTGAAAGGTGGCCTTCATGCGGCGCAATGTGTCCTGAATCTTCCTGGAATGTTTTTCTCCAGGAACTTGGTGGAAGTTGGCCCTGTTGTCCGCAGCCAAGAGGGAAATGTCAGCCCCGCTGAAGCGAGCGATTCTTTGCTTGAGGTACGACTGAAGCTTGTGGTCTGCAGCAAAGGGGTAGGGGTTTTCCTGAAATGCGTGGACCTGGCTCACCACCTTGGCGATGTTCCTTGGACAGAAAGAACAGAGGGTTGGGTGGAAGGCCGAGAGGAAAGGTAGCTCTTTTGGGGCATCCAGCCCGGACCCATCCATCTAGGCCAGGACCCCCCCCCCCC
>NW_027186352.1:427116-428443 GCF_028583685.1 Petaurus breviceps papuanus
GGAGATACTGGTGCTGTTGTGCCCCCCAAGCGTGCCACCATGTCCTCGATGGCAGCCCCCACGTCCCCCATCCAGCCCGGACTCCCTGGCCCTGGGCTTGCCAGCCTCAGGCACCTCAGCTTGCTCCATTTGTGAGCTCCATTGGTCATGGTGAAGCCCCCAGTCTCTAGCTGCTGGATGTGCATGGCCAGCAGGTGGGCAGATGGGATGGTGGGCTGGGTGCGGAACCTGCGTCCTTCCATCAAGCACACGCTGTCACTCTTGAGGAACACCTGAGGAGGAAAGTGTTGTGGCCCCAGGGGGCTTCAGCGTGACAGGCTGTAGGAGCTTCCTTGGGTGGCCAAGGGCCACCTGCCCTTGTGCTTTCTTTGTGTCTCTGGGTCAGCATAGAGCCTGGCACACAAGAGGCGTTTAGTAGGCGCTGCTTTCTTTCCTGACTTTGCCAGCCTCCCCGCTCAGGGTCACATGGGGTCCATCTGCTCTCTATTTTGGAGGTATGTGCACATATCTTCCCCCTAGCCTTTCTTGGTATCTCTGCAGCCTATCAGAGGGCCTGGCACACAGTAGGTGCCTCATCAGGGCTTATAAATGATGCATTACCACTCATCTGTCGGTCAGCCAAGACTGAGAACCTTTGGGAAGAGCCAGACACACCCTGGCTCCTGGTGGAAAGAACTTTCCCCCCATGTCTCACAGTCTAGACCCTACTGTGTGCACTGACAGCCCCTCTGGTAGATGAGTGCCCAGCCCAGGGGCACACAGTAGGTATGCAGTGGAGCAACACAGCACAGGAAGTCTAAACCTGCCTATATAATTTCATGGTTTAACTGGGGTGGGGCAGTCAGCATGTGGGTCCAGGGTGTAGACATTTTGGGACCCCCACAAATGCAGCTGTGAAACCTCCCTACTTGGAGGCAACCCCTCTGCTTCCCCTGACTCCTCTGGGCCTCTGAGGTCTCTCTCATCCCGGGGAAGGCCAAGCCCATGGCCAGTACCTCCACTGCTTTCAGTTCCTCCATGATTTCTGCAATCTTCGCTGGGAGGATTTTCCAGGCCTTTAATAGACACAAAAAGAAACCTCATTAGCTGAGTCTAAGAGGCTGAAGGAGCCAGCTACCGAGCCCTCCCATCAGAATCCAGGCACTCCTCAACGTACCGGCAGCTGCCTCACCAGGAGATGCTCTAGCCCCCCCAGGATCTGCATGGCTGTGGAAAAATTCCTTTGCTCATAGGAGGCCTTGGCGACCAGCAGAAACTTGGAGAGGAGATTCACCTGCAACTGAGCCAGAAAAGAAGCCACGCATCAGCCCCCCCCCCCCCCCCCCCC
>NW_027186352.1:428543-437884 GCF_028583685.1 Petaurus breviceps papuanus
AGGCCCGGCAGGGAGGAAAGGAGGGCAGCTGGCTCCCCCTTGGTCTTCTCCCTGCTCAGTCTGCATTCTGCTCTGGCCCAGGCTCACAGACAAACTCTGGGAATCCCTGAAGCAGGTGCAGCCTCAGAACCTTTGTGGATACCCACCCAATAGACATCACAGCTGGGGCAGCTAGCTTGTTGTGGGGCTCCTGACTCAAGCGGTCTGCTTCCTCGGGCTTTGGAGCTGTCCGCATGGCCAGCTGGCAGAGCATCCAAACCTGGGCCATCAGGCTGCCATAACTAACCCTCTCTGTACATGTTGTCTCCTTCAGCCCTCCCAGGGGGGTGGTGCTGGGAGGCTGGTGCTAATGTCATCCCCATTTTACAGGTGAGGAAGTTGAGGCTTTTGGGGGAGTCACAAAGCCGGAAGTAGCAGAGGCAGGGTTTGAACTCAGTGAAGAGCCCCCACTCGAGGCAAGTGAAGGTCTCAGCTCTTTTGTTTCCCAGGGACCAATTAGAGATTACCAGAGCAAACAAAGAGTCTTTAGTCCAGAGAAACTGTCCTTCAAGGAGAGGTGAGTCATCAGCAGGTCGATTGTTCCTTTATTCCCTATCTCACTTTATCGCCCTAAGTCCAACCTTCCCTTCTCTCAAAGGCTTCCAGCACCAACCCCTCCCCTCCCAGCAGTGACCCCTCCCCGCCTCCCCCCCTCCACGCCCCCCTTTTCTTTATCTAGGATAGGCCTTGCCTAGGTCAGATCTCCAGAAATCCTAGTCATATTTCCCAGAATGGCATGAAGACTTGGATTCATATTTGACTCAGTTTCCTTCTTGGTCAAAATAAGGGAGTTGCACTCAATGACAGCTCTAGGTGGTGCAGTGGATAGTCAGAAAGACCTGAGTAAAAATGTGATGTGTGACCCTGGGCAAGTCACTTCACCAATTCGCCTCAGTTTCCTTATCTGTAAAGTGAGCTGGAGAAGGAAACCACAAACCCCTCCAGTGTCTTTGCCAAGAAAACCCCAGCTGAGGTCACCAAGAATCAGACACAACTGAAATGCCTGAACAAGAAAAACTCAAGCGACCTGGAAGGTCTATCTCCTGTGCGCCATCTCCGAGCCCACGGTCCTCTCCTCCGACTGAGGACGTGAGACGTCCTGGGGAGAGCAGCTCCTTTCTCAGTCGGCCCAAGGCTCTCCCCATCCCACAAGGTGCTGCTGGGCGCCCGCCTCTCTCCTCCCTTCTGACCTGTGCTGGGGTTTCCTCTCTCCTCTCGGGGATCTTCTTCCCACATCTCTGTGACTGTGGGAATCTTGGGGGGCTCCAGCACTTTCCTGAATCTGCAGGCAGGACTTTACTGATAATGCCCTGTCTTCTTCACATTGAGGTGAACAGATGCCTGGGCTCTTGGGATCTTTTTGAATCCTGACTTAGTCAATACCCATTTATTAAAACACTTACTGTGTGCCAGGCACCACGCTAAACCCTGGGGATACAAAGGAAGGCAAAAGAAGGTCCCTGCCCTCAAAGAGCTCCTGGTCTGAAGGGGAAGACAACATGCAGACATACTACTAGGGGCCAGGAGAAACTGGAGAGAAAGTGCCAGAATGAAGGGAGGCTGGGAAAGGAGGCCGGGGCAGGTGCAGAAGGACTTTGATCCCTGAACCCAGGATTCTGTGTTTGCTCCGGAAGGTCACAGGGAGCCCCTGGAGGTTGGGGTGTGTGTGTGTGTGTGTGGATATGGCATAGTTAGACCTGGGCTTTAGGAAAAGCCATTTGGTGACTGAGTGGCGGATGGACGGAAGGGGAGACACCTGGGGGCTGCCAGACCCACCGTGTAGCTACTTCCAGAGTCTAGGGGTGAGGGGAGGAGAGAAGGGGGCTAATTTATTGTTCAGTTAGCTTTGCATTTTCATTATTCAGGTCATTAATAAAATGATTCCATAACACTGGACCAAGCCTGGGTCCCTGGGGCTCTCCACTGGAGACCAGCCAGCCAGACCTCCAATTCTTGACCACTATTCTTTGGTTTCAGCCACTGAACCAGTTCTAAATGGAATCAAGTACACCAGGGCCCAGCCCACAGCCTCCAAGGTCAGTTCCACAGTTCATTCTATTAGAGACTTAATCACTCATTACTTTCACCTTCACTTCCTTGGATATTTTCCACAAAATCTTCCTGGAGGAAAAAAACAGCTGCTTGAGGGTGCGTATTTAGGGTTAGGGCTGGAAAGCCCCCTTCCCCCCAAGAGGTACCAGTTCTGAACACCCCATGCACCCCACTTAAACAGCATAGCAAGGAGAATAACCGCCCAGCCCTTCTCCCATAGCCTCCCACATTTCCACCTAGACTCCAGGAGGTGGGAAGAGTGGGGATGAACCTAATCTCTCCCAGATGGTGTTTGTGAGGAAGATGTCCAGGGGCAGACATGGCCATACAACTGACAATTCACAGACTGCTGGGCCTCATTTCCTTCCTCTCTTCAGAGGGCTCTCAGGAAGTTCTGACTAAGTGTCCACATCATTGCCTGGCCTGACCTCCATGGCCTGGCAGCTCAACCATAACTCAGAAGGAAGGGCCTGTCTGGTACTGGGCTTGGCTGACTCCACCCCAGGCCCTGTGGTCTTTCCACTGGGTTCGCCCTGGGCTAGGGCAGCCCAACCTGGGCAGGGCAATGGGCCTTCTTCAGTTGAAGGTCCCAGATAGCTACAAAGTTCTTTCAACAAGTCATAGCTTAGGATCTGGTCACAATCTTCTCTTTCTCCCTTTAGCTCCCACAGGACCTAGCTATTAAACAGTAACTGTTTCTCTTTTGGCCAGCCACCCTGAGGCTCTCCCCCTCCCAGTTTGATTTTTTTTTTTTTTTTGATCAAAGGGGCCATCCCTTGACTCACTTCTTAAAGAGGACTATTCACTGAATGGGTGTTGCCTCTTTCAAAGTGAGAACCTGAAAAGGCCTTAGCCTAAAAGGTCTCCCATTGCATTCTGGGCCATCTCCAGTCCTCCTAATGAATATCAGGCCACTGGACCCAAATGGCTCTGCAGGAGAAAGTGAGGCTGGTGACCTTTCACAGCCCTCCTTCCCTCAAATCAAAGCCAACTGTAAGTCATGTCGTCATCCCCCTGATGCGTGTCCATGTCCGCTTTGAGAACAAACACAAACACGACAGGACCCAGCTCAGAAGATGAGGTTCCCCTCTCAGAGAGTCTAGGTGGATCACTAAGTGCTCAGTGCCAAAGATATTCTCAGCTGCATGGCCTGGATCAAGTCCCTTAACCCTAACCTCCGGGAGCCTCAGTTTCTTCACCTATAAAATATAACAGGGTTATTGTGAGAAGAACATGAGGTGATTTAAAAAGTGCTTTTCAAAACTTAAAGTGCTATATGGACAATTCTGTCATCAAGTTGTGTCTGACTCTTCATGACCCCACTGGGGGATTTCTTGGAAGAGATAATGGAATAGCTGGCCATTTCCTTCCCCTGACCATTTTGCCCTTCCATCCTCTGGACCACCATCTTCCCTCAGCTCCTGACAGACAGCCCAGGACCCTGAGCCCAAGAGCCTTGGGAATAGCCAGGCTTCCAGCCCAGACCCCTCACATCATCCCCACCCTGTGAATACTTTATTTGCTTGGGAAAAGACCAGCTAGTTAATGACTGTGTCTCCTGGATCTAGACAGTCGTCTCATTTCTGCCCTTGGCCACTCATCTACATAAGATTCCCAAAGGATTATGGGAGATAAAAATGACTGACCTGAAATGAGTTTCCCTCAGACAGCAGGGAATGGCAGGAGGAGGAAGAGAAGGAAGAGGAGGAGGAAGAGTTCAGCGTAAATAGGGGAGATGAGAGAACATGCATTTGTTAAACACCTGCTGTATGCAAATACTGTCCATGTGATAACAGAAGGGGGGAAGGGGCTTCTGGTAGAAGATAATAATAATAACTATAATTTATATAATAGGCAATTCTGTGGTGCAGTGGATAGAGTGCTGGGCCTGGATGCAGGAAGACCTGAGTTCAAATCCAGCTTCGCACACTAGCTGTGTAACCCTGGACAAGTCACTTCACCCTGTTTGCCTCAGTTTCCTTATCTGTAAAATGGCTGGAGAAGGAAATGGCCGACTCTTCCAGTATCTTGGCCAAGGAAACCCCACATGGGGTCATGAAGGGTTAGACGTGTCTGGAATGATTGAGCAATGCTCTCCCTAAGGCTCCTGGGCTCAGGGTCCTGGGCTGCCGCCATAGAGCCCAAGGGGATATGGGCAGGTGGTATACTTGCTGCCTCTTAGTCTCTGCTTGCCTGGTGTGTAAGGCATCAAACGGGGAGATGTGCTTGCCAAAGATTGTTGCCACCGACCTCAAAGGAGGCTGCCGCAGAGTGTCAGTCCTGGTGAGACTAGCCATAGACAACGGCTGGTGAGGTCCTTCAGGGACTCCTGTTTGCAGATGCCAAGTCTGTGTCTAGCCCACCCAGACCAGATTCTGTTAGCGAATGCAGTGACCAGCGTCTGAAGGTTCAGTTATGGCAAACTCTGGTGCCCTCCTCTGGTCAAACTGAGAATGAACAAAGAGGCTGGGCATATCCTGGGGGAGGGCTGAGGCTGATGTCCCCCCGGCTGACCTCGGCATCTCACAATCCCCAACGTGACCCTGGCGTCTGTCTAGGCAGAATACCCATACGAGGAGCAGTGGTGCCCTCCCACTAATGGCCTGCTGGCTCCAGCAGGCAGCATGAAGGAGGTGCCCTCTTTGGGGGCTGCAGCTGGACACTGGCTGAGTGGCCTCAGGCAAGGCCCCTCCTCTGTCCGAGCTGGGTGTGCAGTGGAGCCCATGGGGGGGGGAGGGGCTGGGCCAGGAAGACCTTCCTCACCAGCTAACCTGAGGGAGGGGCTGATGAGCAAACACTGACCCACAAGCAGCAAGGCAGCTCCCCTCCCCTGCCCCCAGCTGGCCTCTGGCCGCCTCAAGGTAGGGCATTTTTGCTGCAAGAGTCTGGGAGGCTTCTTTCCCCATAGTGTCTTGGCCCTGGGCCTTGCCGATCACACCAGAGACCATGACCTGAGAGACTGTCTGCTCTGGCTTGTGCTCTCCTGACTGCTGACTGCCTCTCTTGGACTGCCATTTTGGGAAGGTCTCAGCCAAGCCTGACTTCTTCCCTTCTCTCCAGAGATCTCTTTCCCAGCCTCCTCATTCTGCTTGCCCTGGAGCCTTGGCCCCCAGGCAGCTCAGCTCAGCTCCAGTCTCTAGTCAGACCTGCCTCCCCAGGGGGCCAACATGACAGTAATCCATTCACTTTTGGGGACCCTCCAGAGGCCTCTGGGCCACCTGCTACTGCCCTAAAGAGTGGCTGCCTTCCCACACAGGCTCAGGAGGCCAAACCAGCATGGCAGGAGGAGTCTGGAGGCCCTGACCTTCCCTTCAGCAGAGGCCACAGGGACCATGTTCCCTGTGCCCCCTCCTGCGACCCTGTGGGCAAGGAGTCCAGGACCCCTGGGGTGCCAGGCCTGGAGTCCAAGGAGCCCAGCAACTGCAGGGACTCTGCGTCTGCCTCTGGGGCGTCAAGTCAGCTTCCACAGAAAAGTGTCCCCAGAAGGCAAGGAGGAGAAAAAGAACCCAGTAGTACAGGGCCTCACCCAGACTTGGCAAAGCCAGATCAGAGGCTGCTTTCTACAGAGAGTGATGCATCCCATCCAAGAAAAGTTTGCCTTTGATGACTGTCTGGAGAATGGGTTAGAACCTAGGGTGTGTGCTAAGGGGAGGCAGTTGCTGGAATTGTGCTGACTGAGCTGGGAGGCCTCTCAGGGACCCAAGGGGGCAGTGAAGGCAGGGAGGGTCTGGCCCATCTGGGGACCTCCCAAGTTGTAAGAGAAGCCCTGAGGCCCCAGAAACCTTGGGGTTTTTCACACCATTTTCTCAGGAAAACTATTAACAACGATATAAAAGAATGCTCCAATTCACCCAAGGTTTCACCTTTTGCCTAGCAGATTGTCATAGAAAGAAGAGTTAGAGGAACAGGCAATGCTGGAGTCAGTGTGGAAAGACAGGCACACTAATGCATTGTTGGTGGAGCTGGGAATTAATAAACTATTCTGGAGCATAATTTGGAGATATGCAAATAAAGAGGCCAAGATGTCCATCCCCTTTGACTCAGAGCATACACCCAAGGAGAACATTGAGAAGAGAGGCTACATATACACAAAACAAAGCTAAGATCCATTAGCTGAGGGGAGGACTAAGTTGCTACTTGGAATCTTACTGTGCTATAAGAAATGATGAATACAGAGAAGCCTGAGAAGAACTCCCTGAGTTGATGCACAAAGAGGGGAGCAGAGGCAGGAAAACAAGACATGCAGGGATCACAACATTGTAAACACAAAGAACAAATCTAACTTCCCTACCCTCGTTTCTCTGCTGACCTCCAATCTCCAAATGCCCTTGAATTGGGTGTCCAGCAGTTATCTTAAACTCCACATGCCCAAAACAAAACTCATTGTCTTTCCTCCTAGCTCCCTCACCCAACTTACATCTTATTGTCAAGGACATCCCCATCCTCCCAGGTCCCCAGGCTCCCAACCTAGAGGTCATCCAATATGGTGCCAAGGCCTGTCAATTTCACCTGTGCAGCCTCTCTGGAGGCACCCCCTTCTCTTTTCTAGCACTGCCACTTATCATCTCACATCTGCACTACTGCAGTAGCTTCTGGGGGGGGGGTGTCTGCCTGCCACACTAGTCTATCCTCCATTTAGCCACCAGAGTGATTTTCTTAAATTGAAGGTCTGACCATGCCACCCCCTACTCAATAAACTCCAGTGGCTCCCTATGGCCTCCAGGGTCAAATCCAAAACCTCTTTGGTCTTTGAAGCTCTTCACCAGCTATGGCCCCCATCCCCACCTTTTCATTCTTCTTACACTTAACTGCCCACTAAGGATTCTTCTATCCACTGACTCTGGTCACCTGAATGTCCCACGAATAAGACCTCCCCCTCTCAGCTCTGGGCATTGTCTCTGGCTGCCCCTCTACCCTGCCTGGAACATGCTCTCTCACCCTCTCAACCCACTGGTTTCCCAGGCTTCCCTTAAGTTCCTGCTGAAAGCCCACCTTCTATGGAAACCTTTCTCAGTCCTGCTTCGTTCCAGCCCTTTCCCTCTGTTAATCATTTTCTATTTATTCTGTACAGAGCTTGTATGGACACAGGTGTTTGCTTGTTGTCTCCCCCATTAGATCGTGAGCTCCTGGTGGGATTCTTTATGTAACCCAAGAGCTCAGACCAGTGCCAGGTGTTTCACTCCTGTCTGACTCCCTATGACTTTGGCAAAGATACTGGAGGGGTTTGCCATTTCCTTCTGTAGCTCATTTTTCAGATGAGGAAACTTAGGTAAAGTGACTTGCCCAGGGTCATCCAGCTAGGAAGGGTCAGAATGGGATTCAGAGTTCTCCAGGCCCAGTGCTCTAGGTGCCACCCAGTTAAAGAGCATGTGGCACTATATGGCACCCCGTCTTCCTAAGTGGTCTCCCATGCCAGTGCTAACCAGGCCTGACCCCACCCAACTTCTGAGACTGATCGTGACTTGGTGCAACTGGCATGGCATGCCATGGACAGTGGTAGGGGCTTATTGACAGATGGAAGCTAGATGTCTGCAGTGGAACAGCTGCCCTGCCAGGCTGTGGCTTCTTCCCCCCTTATTAGGTATGCTGTAGGAGGGACCCCTTTCATGGGGGGGAGTTTCTTCCCACTCTCCAAATCTGTGACCTGTTGAACACATAGAGGCAACTCTTATGCCTCCCTGAGTCTTCTCTTCTGTACCTTAAGGCACCCTCAGCTCCTTTACCTCATAAGAAGGCCCCCTGAGGGAGAGTCTGGGGCCGCCACCTGGGGCTGGCAGTGCTCGTCACTACCACCTACACCCCTCCAATCCCCATCTAGCTCCTCTGATGGGAACAGACCAGGACCTGAGCCCACCAGCCTTGGGAAGAGCCAGGCTTCCAGCCAGGGCCCTCCCAGCTATCATTACAGGAGCCAACACAGGTGGGGACTGGCAGCTTCTGAAGACCCTGAAAGGAAAGCGCTTGTTAACAAAGTCCTTGGCTCTGTCCAGCAGTTCAGCATCAGAAACAGATCTGCCTTTATCAGTGGGAATGGCACTGAAGAAGTAGTCTGATGTGCTTTGCCCCTGCCCCTGAGCACCCAAGGACCTCTCCACTGGCCTTGCAGCTGGTGTATTCCTTCAGATGGGAGCCCCTGGAGAGCAGGGACCGACACAAGTCCTGCTGGCATCCCCAGTGCCGGGCACACAGGAGGAATTTAGCAAATGCTAATGCCTCCATTTAGCAAAGTATTTAGCTTTGCTCAGTCATTCATTCTGACATTTTCTTAAGGTCTAGCCTATTCAAGTCAATTCATTTTTAGGAGCACCTACTATGTGCCAGACCATTGATGGACTGTACCCAAGTATGCAATGTTGTCTGACCAGAGCAGAGCAGGGGAGGATAGACCTGGAAACTAACCCTCTCAAAGCAGCCTAGAGTAGTGTTTGCTTTTTGCTTGCTATATTCCATGGCTCACTCAGAACTGAGCTTGGGTTCCATCCAGACCCCCTGCTTCGCCAGATCTCCTGACCTCTTGCTTCTGAAGCAGGCTTTCTGAACCACAGCTTCCCAGCCCTGGGACATCAGCAATATAGACTGAGAGCCTGAGGGTGCTGCTACTGACTGGCCACCCCGGCTAGGCTGGAACGGTCACCACTGCCTCTTCCAGAAACCCCATGCAGACTGGGCCCATGCTTGCTTCCTCTTTGTGATATTGGAGCAGTGAATGAAGACCCCAGAGGCAAGACTCAGAGGCCAGTGTTCCCTGTGTCATGGACTGACAGGATTCTTAGCAGCCCTAAGGACAATGGGCCTCCTCCAGGCTGGACATCACAAGCTCAGCCTGTCATACAGTGATGTCAGCAAGTACTGGGCTGGAAGCAGACTTCTGGGTTCCAGGGCAAGGGCAACCTTCTCCTCTCAGCTTGCACTTTCTCCTCTGGGAAATGGGTGGTTTGGTGAGGGTTGAACTCAGTGATCACCAAGGATCCTTCTCTGACAGTGGATTTCTTGCTTTTCTTGTTTTAGGCAAAACTAATCCTAACACTAAAGTTAAAGCACGAAATCCGCCCAGATTCCTTGTGGACTGGGAATTGTGTCTGGGAACTAGGACTAGGAAATTAGTCTTAAACAGGGAAAAGATCTTTCTCACTACTTAGTTATGATAAGATGTTGGAAAAAAGTCTATCACATGCAGTTAAAAAATCAGAACTGTCTTCACTAACATCCATCCATCCATCCACCCATCCATCCATCCATCCATCCATCCA
>NW_027186352.1:437894-440235 GCF_028583685.1 Petaurus breviceps papuanus
GTCCATCCATTTGCCTACCCATTCAACTTATGCCTTTGACTATCCACTCAGACATCCATCTATTTGTCCTTCCATCTGCGTATACATCCATCTATATATTCACCTACCCATCTACTTATCTACCCATCCATCCATCCATTCATCCACCCATCCATTGGATGACAAGGGAACTATGAAATCCAGAAACCAGAGAGAGAGACAGTGTGGTGTTGTGGAAAGGACACTGGTCTGGAGATGACTGGATTCAAACCTCGCCTTGGACATAAGTCACTTCACCACTCTGGGGCTCTGTTTCTCCATCTGTACAATGGGCAGGTACTGGGATGCATTATTGGCCAACCTTGGAAGTGTGGCTTGTCACGATTTCAGCAGCAACCCAGGTACTGATGTTGTCTGCATTTCTTAGGAGCTGTAACAGGTACTTGTCCTGGGTGTAACTGGGCAGGAACAGGCTCCCGACCTTGGCCGACAGTGACTCTGAGGAGGCACATCTGTGTAATGGGAAAGTGGGGCCCCATTAGAGGGATAGACAGGGGGCAGACAGTGGGTGGATGAGCATGGGTATGGGAGGCAGCCTTCCTGAGGGAGGCTGCCAGGGCCCAGCAGAGCCAAGGATGTGCTGGCTGCTGTGCTCTGACTTAGCATGTATATACATGTGTGCAATACATGTTTGCACACACATGTGCTCAGCTGCACTGCATTTAGGGCTTTAAGACATCAGAGCTGAGACCTATGGATGCTAAGAGACCATGAGAGCAGTAGCCACAAATTAGAGGTCTACTAGTAATGGGAGATATAGGCACAGGCAGCCAGGTGGCACCACAGTGCACAGAATGTTGGGGCCAGAGTCAGGAAGGCACCTGAGTTCAAATCCAGTTTCATGAACTTCCATGCTGTCTGAGTTACCTGTTAGGCCCTAGGCAGGTCACTCCACCTCTGTTCTCCTCAGTTTCCTCAATTGTAAAGTGGAGATGATTCCAGCCCCCACCTCCCAGGGGGGTTGTGGGGACTGAGTAAGGCAGCACATGTCAAGTATCTTGCTAGCTGTGGACGATGGTAGTCTCTGAAGAGGGCTGGACCCATTGGCTCTGAGCAGCAGCGAGGGGTGCTGGGCCTTTGGCATGCAGTCTGAGGGTCCAAACTACCCTGCTTGGTCTGGCCCTCCCACCAGGCTGATGCCAGGGAGTGGACACACACTCACTTGGGCATGGCTGTGCTTTTGTCCAGGACACCGAGGGCTCTTGAATTCAAGAAGTGGACTGGGTGGCACTTCTGGAACATTTCCTTGTTAGAAAGAGCATTGCAATCACTACCATGCCCTGAGTCCTTCTAAAGCAGCTTGCCTGGGGCACCATCGGTGCTATTTTCCTGCTACTTGGCAGCCTTGCCTCATCCAAACCATGTTAGGACCAAAGGCTTTATGCCATAGGTCCCTCTAAGTGGTCTCTCTCTAGGCATAGGCTTGACACTGTCCCCCTGGCATGGGCAGCCAGATATGGGCTGGCCTCTGGGGATCTGGTGTCAGATTCAGAAGGTCAGGGAGAGGTGGGAGGCCAGGCGCTGATGCCAGGGAGGGTCAGGGGACCCAGTGCCCAGGACGTGGGTCATGCCCCCCCCCTGCAGTATGCCTGGCATCCAGGATGATGGCAGTGCTCCCCACTGGGCAGGAATGCCCTGTTCTCCATTTAAGGTCAAAGAAGCCTTCCCACTAGCTCATACTGTCTTCCCTGAGCCTTCTGCCTTCCACCTTGGGAGCCCTCTAGTGGCCGAAGGAAAAAGAAGGAAGAGCCAAGCCCTGGGGAAGGGGAGGCATGAGCTCACGGGCCCAGAGCGAGGGTGGGACAGAGTGGGGCCTTCCCAGAAAGGTCATTTGTGGGAGCAAAGACACTCATCCACACGTGGGCTTGGACCCTCTTTAGGGCCAGTGGATTTTTTAAGTACTTGACAAGTTCCCTGCCCCTAAAATGGCGCTGTGATAAAAACTTTTGGGGACTTAACCCATCACCCCCAGGAGCTCACTGGCATGGTTTCCATGCCTTCCTGGCGCAGTTCTGGCAGCACTGCCCACTTAACCTTAGGCCCAGTTCCCCCACTTAAGGGTCACTACCCTTACCTGCTGCATTAGGGTCAGCTGGCTGAAGAGCTGGTGTGTGCTATACTCCGTGAGGAAGTAGGGACCCTTCTCGCTGGTCTTGCCATAGGCACCACAGAATTCCTCCAAGAAGCAGGGTTTGGGGAGGGCAGAGGCGATGGTATATGGTCTTTCTTTATGGTGAGGCAAAATGAAGCCATTGCCCCTGGGAAGCTTCCAACTAAAACCCTGGAGAGAGAGAGAGACAGA
>NW_027186352.1:447735-452165 GCF_028583685.1 Petaurus breviceps papuanus
GACACACACACAGACACTCAGTGACAGACACTCAGACACACACATAGAGACACAGACAGACAGACACACCCCCAGTGCCACCCAGCCTTCACACTAATTATCTTAATAAGTTTTGGTGTCTATTCTATGCCATCCATCACCTTTGGGGACCCTTACTTAGTCACTCAGCTTATAACTCTGAGTCACCTGCAAACCTGATACCAGACTACACCTGAGTTTTCAAAACCAAACCAGCACCAAAATGCTGTTAAACAGAACAGAGCTGAGCACAGACTCCAAAGTGCCGGCCATTCAGCCACTTTCAAATTCTCCCCACAGTATTACACCAAGGCCACACCTCTCCAGCCTTTCCATAGGAATAGCATCATCCACCACCCAAGTACGCCCCATCTTCCCCAGTGAGCCTTCCCTGCTGCCATGCAATCCTCTGCCCCTGCCTTCATTGGCTTGCTCTCCCACTCACCACATCAGCTCTTCTCAAGGCTTCAAACCCTCCTCAAAGTTTCCATGGCTTCCCCTCCCCAGACCCTCAACTGATAACCTGGCCTCATATTTCCCTGAAACAAAGGAGACTGTCAGTGGTGAGCTCCCTCTCCTCCTATCCTCTCCCAGAAGCCTTTTGCCACAAGTTTCTCCTTCACTCTGTCTCCCATGAAGAGGTGGCCCTTCTTTTTGCCGAGGCAGACCTTTCTACATGGACAAGTGATCCCATTCCATGCCATCTTCTCCAGCAGACTGACTCCTCCATTTTCTCTATCCTCACTTGTCTGCAGTTTCCTCATCTCTTGGCTGCTTCCTTATATGTTCCCATTCTCAAACACTCCACCCCTATTACTGATCATTGTATATCTCTCCTCCCCTTTGGAACTGAACTCCTGGGGGAAAAAAAAAACACACACTTTCTGTCTTCTCCCTTCTTTCTTAACTATGGTCTGGTTCCTGACCTCATCACTCTCTCCAAAATTACTGATCTTAATCACCAAATTCAATGGCGTTTTCTCTCCTTGACCTCTCTGCAGCCTTGGACACTGGTGATCACTCTCTATCCCTGGATACTCTCTTCTCTCTAGGTTTTTTGGGACACTGCTCTCTCTCCCTATCCCTCCCTGCCATCTGTCTGTCTCTCCCCTCTGTCTCTGTTTTCTTCTCTCTCTCCTCCATCTCTCTCCTTTGTCTCTGTCCTTTGTTTCTCTTTCCTCTTTCTCCTCCTTCTCTCTCTGTCCTTTCTCCCTACCTCCCTCTCTCTCTCTCTTTGTCCTCTCTTTTGCTCTCCTGTCTCTGTTTTTCTCTCTCTTTCTCCCCTGTCTCTGTCCTATCTCCTCTCTCTCCCTCTCTCTCCCCCCTCATTCCCTCCTGGTTTCCCTCCTCCTCACTCTTTTTTTGCCAGATCTCCCCTGAGGTTGGGCCCGCTGACTCTGGTCATCCCCTGGCTCTCTTCTGAGCCATTTTTCCTTTCCTTATACTGTCTCACTTGGTGATCTCATCAGTCCCCATGGACCCAACTGTCACCACTACATTGATGATTCTCAAATCTACTTAGAATAATAGCTAGTATTTATATGGTGCCTTAAAGTTTACAAAATGCTTCGACAAATATTATCTAAGTTTATCTTTATGACAACCCTTGGTGCTAGATGTTATTATTATGCCCATTTTACAGATAAGGAAACTGAGGCAGAGCTTTTTTTTAACCATGGCTACACATCTGAAGCAGGACTGGAATGGAGGTCTTCAAGCTGGGACTGGCTGTGATAGAAGGGCACCTTGTTCTATATGACTTGGACCAGGTGCAGCCACTGAGGTACTTTCCAACTTTGATTAGCTGTTTAGTTGCATGTGGGGGTTAGCAGCCTCAGAACATACAAGAATCATAGTGTGTTCCTTTACCATCTATACTGTGAAGGCTACAAGCCAGAATAGGCTCACATAGCACAGAGGCAGATTTTGGCTGCAAGGATCAAGCCCTCGGGATGTCCCTAGTGGCAGGTGCTGAATTCTGCCCCTCAAGTCTCCTTGGCTGGTTCCTCATCTAGGTCTCAGCCCCACCCCTCATGGCTGTCCCCCAAGACTCTGTCCTGGGCCTCCTCCTTTTCTCTCCCCTGACCCTTTCTCTTGGGGACCTCAGGAGCTCACATGGGTTTCATCATCATCTCCATGACTGTTCCAGCCACAGCATTTCATCAACCAAACTCCTGGGCATCTATTTCCTCTCTATGCTCTTATATGTACAAGTCTTCCCCAAAGAATAGAAACTCCCTGAGGGCAGCAACTGTTTCATTCCTGTCACTGGGATCTCTAGTGCCTTGCTGATTAATTGGTTGATCAATAAAGACATCTTCACTTCTAGCTCTCATCTTTCTAAAGACCTCATCTTTCCTTTCCCCACCTCTACAATATCAGGCTGGCCCTTTTCCTTCACTTCTCAATTTCTATTCAGAAACCCACTATCCATCTGCCATCCACCATACACCACGTGCCACCTGCCATCTGCCTTCCACCATTGACCTGCCACCCACCATCCTCCATCTGTGATCTGCCATCCACTGTCTACCACCTGCCACCCACCATCTGCCATCTGCTACCCACCATCCACTATCTACCACCTGCCACCCACCATCTGCCATCTGCCACCCACCATCTACCATTGACCATCCCCCATCTGCCATTTACCACCCACCATTCACCATCCACTATCCACCGTCTGCCATCTGCCATGCTTCCAGTCAACCTGCTTACAACTTTCAACCACATCTTTCGTCACCTCTTTTCTTTATGCCCTGTATCTCAATCATTTGCTGGGTGCCCTCCAGTCTGTCTCCAAATCTTTTGTATCCGAGCCCTCCTCTCTATACGCTAGTTCAGACCCTTACCTCGAAGCTGGAGTACTTTTAAACCCTTCAAATTGTTATTCTGAATTTGACAACACGAATACAAACTGAACATTTTCAAATACAGAGAACAGAAAAAGGGTATAGCATAGGAAATCATAAATCTCTACTACACTGAGTAAACAATATGCAAGTTTCAAGGTTGTCCTGCTCTTCTGTGTCTCTGACCTGAGGTAGCTAAGTACGTCCTAAGTGATCTTGCTGATTCTTGTCTCTCTCCTCCCCACTAGGTTCTCCCAAAAGAGATGGAGCCTCTGGGGGCTCCTCAGTACCTCGAGGCTCCAGCCTGTCCTGCCATGGCCCCCCCAATTCTGAGCTTTCTTCTCAGCACAGTCTGGGTGCCCACCAAATTACCCATTACTTTGGGGTTCATTTTTATGTATCTTTCTTACTTTAGTATCCCACCTCTGCAGCTGGAAAGGACCGCAGAGGGCATTTAGTCCAAGGTCTCCATTTTGCAGATGAGTAAACAGAATTGTTTTCCCTCAGGACAATGTAAACTCCAGGGTGGTGGTGGGGGGATGGTGGTGGGCAGGGAGGGGCAGAGCTGTTTCTGTTTGGTTTGTGTCTCCCCACTAGCTCACAGTCAGCATCCAGTAAGTGGCTTTCCAGTTGGGTCACCACCTGGGCAAAGGAGTTCCCTCTTTCTGCCCTGCTTCATGATCACAAGACATTTCACACGCATGACTGCATGGGGCTCTCCCAGCATTGACTTCATCTTACAGATGTGGAAACTGAGGTTAAGGTTGGTAGGGTGTGTAAGCCTTGGACTCAGGTCTTCTAGCTCCAAGTCTAGTGACCTCATCTCTGAATTAACCACCCCCCCCCAACTCGGAAGGAGAGGGCCTTCCATCATAAAGGGGGTGTCCTTGAGGAAAAGGGGGTTCAGCCCTAGCCCTGCTGCCTCTTTGGGGTCACTCCTGCTGAGGTGGCCTTTCCCAGCCCAGACCTGGACAGATGGCAGCAAAGGATCAGGCACTTTCTGGCTGTGTGACCCCGGGTAGCCTCCCACCCTCTCTGAGCCTCAGCCCTGGCCCGAGGTACCTAGAGTAGAGATAGGCCATGAGCCCCAGGGGGGTCCCGGCCTGAAGGATCCGAGACCTCCTCTGCTTGTTGTTGCCTTGGTGCTTGTTCACATTGTAGAAGATGAGCGAGGACGACTCGTCCAGGGGGCTGAAGTCCAGAGTGTCACACCCAGCAGCTGAGATATTCACGATGACGGGCAGTGCCCATGGCTGTAGGCCCCACTGCTCCGCATAAGCCACCTGTGAAGAGTCAAGCGGTGTTCATGGGACCACCCAGCCTCTGATATGAGGGGCTGTGGGCTTCTCCAGCATTGTGAGCAGGGCTGGGACCGGGCAGCCACTGCCTGGTCAGGGCCATCCCTGGAGAACATTCCTGCCTTGTGGGCTGAAGCTGCAAATGAGAGCTGCCAAGCCCATAGGCACATGCAGAATGGCGGAGAGAGAGAGGGGTGGGAGAAAGAGGAAGGAGGAGGGAGAGGGAAGAAGAGAAGAGGAGGAGGAGAGGGGGAGGAGGAGG
>NW_027186352.1:452175-456910 GCF_028583685.1 Petaurus breviceps papuanus
AGGGAGAGGGAAGAAGAGAAGAGGAGGAGGAGAGGGGGAGGAGGAGGGAGAGGGAAGGGAAGGGAGAGAAGGAAGAGGAGAAAGAGGAGGAGGAGGAGGAGAAGAGGGGAAGTGGCAGTGGTAGAGGAGGAAAAGGAACCAAAGCTGACTTACCTGCAGGTACTTTTTGACCAGTTCAAGGAACTGCACCTTGGCCTTGGTCTCTTCGAGCTGTCCTTTCAGTTTTGACAACATGGTTTTGACCTCAGAACCTTAAGGTGTAAAGTCCATGTTAGCAGAGACAGCCCGGGCACCAAGGGCCTGTCCCAGCAACCCCGCCGGCTTCTCTCGCCCCGGGCCCGCTACCTCGGCTTCTCTTCTCCTTCTGCAGCAGCTTCTGGCGGAACTTCAGGGTCTTGCGGTAACTCCGCTTCTCCATCATCAGCTGCTGCTCCAGCTCCTGAGAAGATGTCAAGTTCACGGCTCTCAGGGGACCCTTGGTCCCTGCAGCTAAAACCCTTCTCTTGCCTCAGCCCTATCCAGGAAGGGCACCAGACCACAAAACCAGGGCTGGTCACCTGGCACTCCATGTGTGCCTAGGACAGAGGAGCTGAGGGCCACAGGGGCCACACGCAAGTACAAACCTCAAATAGTGTGTGGATGTAAGGGTCATTTTAGAGACAGAAACATAAAAAGGCTCAGCTCAGTCACTTTGGACCTGAATCATGCCATCTATTAATACAACAACAAAATCATATTTCTTTTCTCCAGTTAAAAGAGAAAGATGTGGGTGAGGGAAAAAGGATGGAATGGGAGGGGACCCTTCAAGGATAGAGGGAAGGAAGTTTCTACCAGGGCCAAGTGAAGAAGATATTGAAGGGAGGGCACCCTGAATGAGCCAGATGTGTCCTGGCCAGGGCAGAAAGCAGTGGAGTGGCTAGCCTTCTCCCCAGTGTTGGACACTGCACAGCCTGAGGTCACGGTAGCTTTTGCTATGATGCTGCCTTACTCTGGGCTAGTGGTCAGCTAAAGTGGCTGACCTCTGGTCCCTCCCTCTGAACTCAAGACTTAGGACTGGGAAGGACCCTGGAGGGGACCTAGCCCAACCTCTTCATTTTATAGATGAAAAAATACATGGCCAGGTGGGGTGACATGACCTTGCCATGCCAAGGAGTCCAGTAAAGATTTGAATCCAGTGCCTTTGACTGCAGATCCTACTATGAGTTCTTTTTTCTTGTCTACAATTCAGCTTTGTTACCAATGGATGTGCTAATGAGCTCCCTGGGGCATACACCTCTGTCCTCGGTGGCCATCCTCCCAGGCACATCGCATCTAACCAAGCAGAGCTTAGAACACTGTGGGTGGGTCTCCCCCTTTGCCTTCTTTCTGAATTATTTCAAAGGTCTTTCTCACAGCTGTGCATCAATACACACTAGAGGGTCCTGCTCCCTGAAGATGCCCATGGATGTGGCTCTTCCCTGATATAACAAGGCACTGTAGAGGGGGCCGACTGCCCCAGGACAAGGCTGTCTTTTTGTTCTGAACATATTCCCATCAGGACATATCCTCAGCAAAAAATTCTTGTGTCATAGGGAGTGAGAAAGAAGGGACGGAGAAGCCTCATGGAGACTCAGAATGCATGAGGCGACTTTGCAGGCTGGAATAAATTAAAATGCAAAAGTCATGAAATAAACAGAGGTGCTTGTAATGTTGCTGTTTAGGGTTAAGTTTCCAATAAAATGTTTAACTAAAAATAAAACACCGAGCAGCACACCATGAATACAAAGAACTCCAAGAACCGTGGACAGACTTAAATGATGAACTGTTGTCACCTGAAATCAGCAGCGCTTGGATAATGTGATCTGCCGTGACGACGTGGGTGGGAAAATGGAAGGAGATAACGAAGCCCAACAGGGTCTAAATGTAATGACCAAGCCTGACTCCAGAGAAGAGAGGAGAACAGTCACTTTCCTCATTCATGCAGAGCTGAGGGACTCAGGGAGAGTATGGCACTTTCTGTCCAATACAGTAGAGGCTTTGGCTAATTGGGCTCACTTCCTCTTTTTGTTTTTAACCTTGGCTCATTGGGTAGAGGATACATACTGAGAAATGAATATGGCGCCCCACTAAAGGCTTCCATCAAGATGATCAAGGTTTTTTTTTTTTGCTTTTTTGGAGGGCAATTGGGGTTAAGTGACTTGCCCAAAGTCACATGGCTAGTAAGTGTGTAAGTGTCTGAGGCCAGATTTGAACGTAGGTCCTCCTGACTCCAGGGCCGGTGCTCTATTCAGTGTGCCACCTAGCTGCCCTGATAAAGATTTTTTAAAAGGCTGTGATCTGAAAATTTAGCCAATGATAGATTATATAGACTGGACAGGGAGCCCAAACTTTCTATGAAAGTCAAATGGCTGAGGGGACCCGAGTTAGCGCAAGTAGAAACCTACCTGGGTACATTCGTACTCCTCGAGGGAAGACTGCTCCGCCAGTCAGTGTTTGCAGCAAATGGATATTGAGAAATCACTATCATTATTTCTCCCCGCATAAATGCCATAGCCACTCTTTCACCCTTTTATGCAATCAGGGCTTTTGGCTAAGATGTCAGTCGGCCATTTGGTTTGGAAGTGGAGTTAATTTCAAGGTGTTTCTAATGTTAATCTTTTTCTCAAGTAGGTGTTAGCCTTCACACTGGAAGGAATAAATGCATTGACATGCAGAGTCCAGAGAAGGGCTGCAGTGTGGCAGTATGCAGAAGAGCACAAAAAGTGTCTACAACCAGATTGTGAAGGGACATTAAGCACTGGAGAGAAGTCTGCTTTTTCTCCTAGAGGCAACAGGGAGCCGCCAAGTGTCTTGAGCTGTGGTACGACTGGTAGGCAGAGCTGCCCCGGTCAACAGGGACCACAGATTCTCACTTTAATAAATCAAAGGAAGCCAAAGGCAGGAATCACCCCAGAAGGGGGCTATCCCACCTCCACAGAACTGAAGAAAGTCACTACTGAAACATAAGGAGAGAGGAAGGAGCCCAGGGATAGCTCCCAACACAGATGATCATAGCAGGGCTAAAAGGTGATGTTCTCTTCTGGAGAATCCTGCTAGGCTGCACCAGGGACCATGACAGCCACAAGAACCCAGAGGGAGTGTGGGTCAGGACCCTGTCAAGTCTGTTTTAGCCCTTTGACCACGCACTGAATGTGCTAGGTGAAAAACACCCTGGAAACTCCTGTCCTCCTCACACATTGTCCAAATGGGACAAGCTCACCTGGTGTCACCCTTCCACCATCCACAGCCTCTAGGCAGCCTGAAGGATAAGGACAGGACTGAAACTGGACCTGGCATGTGCATGGTGTAGGGAGCCCTGATGGGGGACTCTCTCTACCCATCCACCTCTTCTCTTGAAGAGGAACAGGCAGCACCTTGGGAGGCAACTGTCACCAGTGGGGGATGCCAGGTAACCAGGAGGCAGCAAGGCTAAGCAGGAGATTTGTTCACCTCCGCCTGGGCTCAGGCAGCTAACACAGTTAGCTGCCTCTCCCCCATCATTTACCTTCCTGTTTGGGTTCAGGTGAGGAGGCAAGGACTGAACTGGCCTCCAGCCCTGCTCTCCCCATGGAGTTCCAGAGCCTGACCCTCCTGGTGGGTCTATTCTTCCTGATTTTAGGTGAAGGAGTATGGGAGATGGCCACAATCTTATGAGCTTGTAATCAGGGCTAGAAGAGCTCACACTACAAGCTTGGGAGCTGAAGCCAAGGCTGCTTGGCAAGAGGCCTAGTGTGGGTGAGACTCCGAAGCATGACCTGTTGGACACAGGCCAGCCAGAGCAGAGACATAGACTTCTCCACCTATGTAAGTGAACTCTGTGAGCCACCCATTCTCCCCCAGGGAATGAGGCAACAGATGGGACAATGGGCACCTCTCCCCAGACATGCTTCCTCTGGAAGCTCTATTCTTGCTAATCTTCCTAGTAATAGATGCTAATTAGCTAAATGAAATGGGCCTTCATCACAATTGGTTAACTTGAGCCACTGATATTTGAGAAAGAAAATCCTTGCCCTTGTGATCCCCAGGGGCACCCCTGGGATCCTGAGAGTAACTGTAGTCTTGTTTTGGGGGCCTGGCTCATTGGTGAATGGGGGAGATGGGATAAGGATCCTTAGAACTTGTACGGCTTCATTTGGGTTCATAGCCATGATCTCTGGACAGCTCAAGCTTATCACTCAGTGCATAAGCCTCAGAAGAATTTTTTTGGGGGGTTTGAGGCAGCCCAACAATCTCTGTAGGACCAGTTGGTGGGGGACCCTTATCTCTAGGGTGAATAAGGAAATAAATATTCAGAAGACCTCAGAAACCCTGACCTGGGGCTTGGAATGGTGCCATTTGTTTTTATAAGGTGATGTGGCTGGTTAACATACACATGAAACTTAAGGAGCCATATCAGCCACTCCTGGCAGGGTGAAGGAGGAACAAGTGGAATGAGGGGAATGGTCTTACTCATCTTAGCACAGGCCTAGCACATAATAAATGTTTAATAATAAATCTTCTATTTATCCATCCACCCAAACATTCACCCACCCACCCATCCATCCATCCATCCATCCATCCATCCATCCATCCATCCATCCATATACCCACCCATTCATCCATTCATACATGCATCCAACCATTCTGACATCTATCCATTCACCCACTCATCCATCCATCCATCATGCATGCATCCATCCATCCATCCATCCATCCATCCATCCATCCATCCATCCAT
>NW_027186352.1:456920-465196 GCF_028583685.1 Petaurus breviceps papuanus
TCCATCCATCCATCCATCCATCCATCCATCCATCCATCCATCCATCCTTCCCTCCCTCCATCCATACATCTTAGAGTAGAAAGAGGATGCCACTAAGAAGACAAAAAGAACAAAGAGTGGGAAGAGAGATGCCCACTTAATATTCTGGCTTCAGGCTCAATTCCATCTGACCTGGCCAAAACTGACTCATTCCCGAGCCTGCTCAGAGCCTGCTCAGAGCCTTGCGTATGGTAGGTGGTTTGCATAAATGATCACTGGATGGAATTAATGTGCTGCGTCCCCTCCCCCCCATTCTGTTATAGAAAGAACACTTCTCTGGTTGAGCTACTATGTGAGAACTATGGATGAAATCATGCCCGGGAACCCTGCCCCTAATTCTCTGCCCACACCAGAATTTCTCCAGGCCACAATAACCAGAGCAGAGCCCTGGGACATCATGGATGTTTATTCTTGGGGTCCAGTTCATTCCATTTTTTTGTTTTTGGAGGGCAATTGGGGTTAAGTGACTTGCCCAAGGTCACATGGCTAGTGAGTGTTAAGCGTCTGAGGCCGAATTTGAACTCAGGTCCTCCTGACTCCAGGGCCGGTTCTCTGTTCACTGCACCAACTAGCCTCCCCAGTCCAGTTCATTCCAGGAAGAGATGTGGAAAGTTCAAAGTGAGCTCTTTGTTACCCATAATAGCCCTACCCCCAAGAGGAAGAAAAGGCCTTTATAAGCAATGAAGCGCCTATAAAGCAATGCCTGTCTGTACTCTCATCTCTAGAGGACACAAGGTAAAGAAAGAGCTTCTCTTCTGGAAAGCCTAACATTGTACAGCAGAGACAACTTCTTTCCCCCGAATATTGAGGAGAGGGTCTCTGTGTAAGCAGGAGCAGCCAGAGCCTAGGGTTCCAGGGCAGGTCTTTTCCAGCTCACACATCAGTCAAATGCATCAAGCTCATGATTCTCATTAAACTTTCTCTTTTCAGTACAGAGTTCTGAGGACTCCCAGGAAGGGAGGCCTCTCTGGTCCACACTTTACAAAGAGAAAGGCAGCCGATGCCACTCATGGTTGCTACTTCTGTAAGATGCCCCCTCTAAGATACACCTGCACAGCCTCCAGAGGAGAGGGTCTCAAGTTTTGGCATGGCTATTCCGGAGGATGTGTCAAGACTGGCCACAGATTTCATTTCTCTTCTGGGTCTATTCTCCCTACACCTGGGGAGCCTAAAAGGTGGGCAGAATTCAAGGTAGATGCAGCTGACTCTGGAGTCACACTCTGGGAAAACCAGAAGCAAGCAGACCACCCAGACAGGTCACTGGTGGGGATATGTGTCTGAAAGATTCCAGCTGACAGGAGGGTTTTGGATTCAATAAGATGCATTCCCAGAAAGCCAGAAGGACAAGGGAAAGGAAAAAATGGCTTTCAGGAAATCAGTGATGGGGTAGGCCTTAGAGTACAAGAAGCCCTTTGGCCACTGGGGTGCTTTGACAAGGCTCAGGCCCTGTCAGAGCCTTCACATGATCTCCAGGCTGCAGCCTCATAGGATGCTTGACATTATCAGGGTTTCCCATGGCTAGTGTGCTCCAGGAATGCTGCAGTGGACCCAGAGCTTGCTGGGTGGTGGAGAGTTTGGCTTTAGGCCTTTCTGGTCCTGCCAAAGCCCCAGTGTTTCCCAGCTTGGTATCAAGAGAAGGTCTGGTTCTTGGACCAAAGTGCCCCCACCATCAGCCTCCTCCAGCCCCAGGCCCAGGGACCCCTGAGCTCCCTTGGGCATCCACACTTGCATGGGGGCGTGTCTTCTTTATCACAAGGGCTATGGCCGGGATGATCCGTCAGTTTTCTCCCATTTGATCTTTAACCATCCCCTGAATGAACATGGGTGTAGATAAAAGCCACTGATAGTCAGAGTGAATGATGGTGTTTGAGGTGCTGGCCCAGGGTGGGGAGGTGGGGTCAGTGCTCCCAGAGGTGGTTTTAAGGACTTACCAGGCTTGGAGCATCTACATTTTGTAAGTCGTTATCTTTCTGCCGTCCCAGCTTTTTCACGTAAGTGTAAACATCTGGACCAAAGCAGTCGGCTTCATAGAAGGCGCTGCACCAGCCAGGGCTACAGCTGCGGAATTCAGCTGGGCAGGGAGAGGGGGCCATGTTCTTGGCCCCAAAAGCTGTGCCTTCCCCTGTTGGGCTGTCCTGGAGGCAGCTGCCCTCTGTGGAGTGTTCCTGGTTCTCACTACTGGTCACCTTCTGCGGCCTGAATCCCACCTCAAAGTTACTTTGGGACAGCTCATTGGCATCCATTTCAGAGAGTGAGGTTGGGGAGGGTGGTGCCCCAGCAATGCGGGAGGTCCTTGGCCTCAGTTTTCCTTGGAAAGAAGAATGAGAGAAAGAACAGGCCAATCCTACCCCAATTTTCTTAGTCAGACAGAAATGTGAACAGATAACAGTAAGCCAGAAGATGTGATTGTCACGGACCACATGCCTTCCCCCAGTAAGCACCTACAGAGAGGGCCCTCGCCAATGGGTCAGTCAGTGGTCCTGGCATAGACTGGTCTTTCTTTTGCTCTAGCCCCAAACTATCCTGGACAGCTTGACAAATAGGTGACTTTTGTCTGTCCTGCTGGTAGAAGTGAAGGGGACGGATAGAGGCTTCCCCCATGCCATCCTTCACATGCAGAAAATGAGTCCCTTAAACCAATGATCCCAATGGCCTACAGGGACATCCTATCTTCACCCCACTACCTTCAACACACAAACTCTTCCCACCTCACAAAGAAACTTCTTCCTTCCAGTATGTGGGACTTGAAATATCCACGGCACCAGACCCAGAGGACTAGGGTTCCAATCTTATATATAATGCTTACTCTCTGGGTGACCTTGGGCAAGTCACTTAACTTCAGCAGACCTCAGTTTCCTCATCTGTAAAATGAGGGGGAGGATGGCCTAGACAGCTTAGGTCAGGTTTTTTTAATTCAATTTTACTTCCAAATTCTCTACCTTTCACTTCCCTTCTTTCCCTTGCCCCCTACCCCCTGAGAAAGCAAGAAAAACAAAACCCAATATAAGCGTGTCAAGCAGAACAAATGCAAAACACCAGCCCTCCGCGTGTGCGCACTGAGTCAACCAGCTCTTTCTCTGGAGGTGGGTAATACATCCCACCAGGAATCCTTGGGAATTGTGCTTGGCTCCTAAGTCTTTCAAAGTTTGCTTTTGCAATGTTGCTATTTTTGTATAAACTTCTCCTGGTTCTGCTCACTTCACAGAAGTCTTCCAAGATCACCCCTTTATCATTTCCTACAGAATTTCAGCACATTCATGTATCATAACTTATCCAGATATTCCTGAATTTTGGGGCATCTCCTCAGTTTCCAATTGTTGGCCACCACACACACAAAAGAACTGTTATAAATATTTCTGGCCCCAAATATTCTGGGTCCTGATCTCCTCGGGGTTTAGGCCTTTTAGTGTTATCACAGAATCATAAGGTTTCACAGAAGAGGCCATCTCTAGGTTGGGTTGCATCTCCCTTTGGAAGCTATGGTTGTGTGTCTTACAGACAAGCCTGAGGATGTCTCCTGGGTCTTGGGAACAGTTACTCCTCAGAAATTTCAAGGTAATTTATTTTTCAAGGGGAGTCCAAAGGATTTTGGGGCATAGTCCAAGTGGCTTTCCAGAACGGTTAGACCAGTTCAAAGCTCCGCCAATAATGCATGAGTGTCCATTTTCCCACAGCCCTGCCAATGTTTGTCATTTTCAGTTTTTGTCATCTTTGCCAATCTGCCTCAGGGATGTTTCATTTTCATTTGTCCAATTAGTGATTTAGAACATTTTTTCATGTGCTTATTAATAGCATTGGTTTCTGTTTCTGAAAACTTCCTGTTTAATGTCCTTTGAAGATTTATCACCTGGGGGATCACACTTATTCTTTCACATTTGAATCAGTTTCCTGTAGTGCCAGGTTTTCCCATGCCCCGGCCTCAGCTCTCCCTCAGGGAGGTGATTGGACTGGTTCCACCCTCCCCCACCAGATGTGGGCCCTTCCCCAGTCAGCACACCCCCACAGAGGTGGGCGGGCTTCTGGGCCAGGGAGACTTGGTGCCAGTGGGAACTTCAAGGTGTGTACTGACCAATCACTGTTCTTGTCCTCTGCAAGTTTCTGCTTACTCGATACCTAACTGTTGGCCGTGTGGCCTCCCTTTAAAAGCTGAGGCTTTACCTGAGATCTCTGCTGTACAACCTGGGATGGTGGGTCAGCCTGCCATGTGGCCTGATCAGCCAACATGGCGTATAATAAAGGGTCCAATTAAAAATTGCTACTTGGGTCTTGCTTGCGTTTTCTGGGTACAACATCCCCACATTGGATCAGGGATTTTTAGCCTGGGGTCTAGGAGCTTGGTTTTTTCCTTCAACATTTTAGTAAGTGTGTTTCTTTGTTTTCTTTAATTTTTTTTTGGGGGGGTAATCCTCTGAATTTTATTCTATGCATTTATTTAAAAAAATTTTTTTTTGTTTTTTTCTTTTAGGAGGGGGGAGGGCAGGGCAATTGGGGTTGACTTGCCCAAGGTCACACGGCTAGTAAGTGTTAAGTGTCTGAGGCTAGATTTGAACTCAGGTCCTCCTGACTCCAGGGTTGGTGCTCGAATCACTTTGCCACCTAGCCACCCCTATTTTATGCATTTAAAACCATAAGGTTCCATGACATAGCGAGATTACTAAGAAGTCTTGCTTTGAATGGAGGAGGCTCAGACATCCCAGCTTACTCTCTCAGCTTGACCCAGGCGGTTTTAGGACTTCCCCATTCACTGAACATGTTGTGGGTTTGCAGTCAAGTCCAGGCTTGAGCCACCTCAAGAAAACCAGCTTCATGTTGTTGCAATGGGAAAGTGCATTCCCAGTACAGCTCCAGGGGGTCCAGGGGGTGTCAGGAAGTCCTCTGCAACCAAACTGGGGGGACTTTCTGACAGGCTCACAGGGAGGAGGACTTGGTTCCCTTGATGGGACGGGAACACTCACATAGCCTGCCTTATCTGGTGAACAGACAGGGGGCCATCTCTAGGCTGGGATGCATCTCCCTTTGGAAGCTATGGTTGTGTGTCTCAGGGGCAAGCCTGAGGATGTCTCCTGGGTCTTGGGAACACGTTCATACCATTGTGCATGGCCTCATTCTGGTTTCCCTGTTCCCTTTCCCTCCCCCAACCAGCTCTCCTTCACAGAAGTAAGCAAACTTCCAGGCTTAGCCCCACCCAGGGAAACTCCCTGCCCTCAAAAATCTAAAGGTGTACTGATTAATCACTGATTTTAGCGGCTGCAAGTTCCTGCTTACATAATCCCTAACCTCTGGCCACTTGGCTTGCCTTTAAAAGCTGAGGCTGGGCCCTTTGATTTGGGGTAGGGACTGAGCAGTCAACTTGGCACCAATAAAGGGCCCCCTTCTGAATTGTTACTTGGGTCTTGCTCAGGTTTCAGGTACAACAATATAAGCCTCCCTGTGAGGGCATTACTCCTCAGGCATTTCAAGGTCATTTCTTGTTAAAGGGGAGTCCAAGCCCTAGGGCTAACACTATGGAGGCCTGCACAGGCCCCTCAGGTGAAGATGGGGGTCAGAAGAACCTGGATTAGCTAGTTATGGGTTAAAGAGCCTTTAGAGTTGCTATGCATTTCTTAAGTGGTGAAATAAAAGTTGTCTGATGTCACCTTCAGGGGTGGAATGGGGATCCTTTAACCGGCATCCATGGAAATCTAGGCACAAGACATACTCAGAGATTTCCAAGAAAAATTTGTAGTTGAGGAAAAATGAGCCTTGCCACTCTAGTGCTGGACACAGGCCACAGAAAATCAGAGGCTTGGGTACTAACTTACATTGCTGGGACTAACCTGGGTTCTTCAATAGGGGTTAGAAATGGAATTAGGGTTAGGCTTAAATTGGACATGGGGAAGTCCATAATACCCAAAGTTTTTTTTCTTCCCTCTCCCTCATTCCATTCTTCTCTCCCATTTTCCTCCCTCCCTTGTTTGTTTTATTTTGACTTTCTTTCTTATTGTTTTAGCTTTAGGTTAGAACCTTGCAAATACCAAGGCAGACACAGGCTTCAGGGTACCTTGTACAATGAGGGGTTGGGAATGAGTATAAATAGCAGACCCACTAAGCTTGGGGAGCCCCCTCACATGAGACTGATCATTTAGGAAGTTTCTGAAAACTGTGATGAAAATGTCATGGATGATAGTTATGGCTCCTGGGGCAATGAGAGGTATTTGAGAGAGGGGGCAACTGCTTCATTGGGGGAGTTTCTTGAGGCTATGGAGCCCTCCTCTAGACCCCCAAGACATATCCAGATTGGGGAAGCAGATCAATGTACCCAGGAACCCTCTGGTAGAATGTGCAGGGAGTGTAAACATTACACTATGGAGAACCATAGAAAGGGCTGGTCTGGAGAGCCTGGTCAAAACATTCCCATAAATTGATTGCTGGATATAACTGAGGCCATTGTTTAGCACCTCCCTGTGGAGTTGGGGATGTGCCCATTAACATTTTGTTGAGAAGACTGAGAGCATCTCCTGGACCTGGGTCCTTGGAGAACTCATTCTTAGGCCCAGGCTATGGTGGATAGGAACTACCTTTTGTGCTAGGTTCATACAAGGAATAGGGAGTCAAGCCCAGCCATAGAGAAGGTTAGCTAGAGAGGGAAAATGGCAGCAGAGCTAAGAGAAGCCCTGGGTCCTTGTAGGGAAAAGCCTGGGCATTTGGAATGCTACATCCCCTGGGAGCTGATAATGGCAGCCTTGGAGAGGTGTGCTAGAATCATGCTACAGATGATTCCTGTGTATGGCCTGCAACCTGGCACTAGGTACAGAGTATCTCCACTAAATGGCCCCAGGAGAGGATGAAGCCACAAGACCTGGGCTCTTAGACAAAGGAGGGAACATTTCCTAAACAATTCCGAGTTTCTGAAAACCTGAGGCAATGTCTGGAAATGACCAGTATCTCTGAAAGGAGCTTGAGCATGCAGTCTTAGATCTGGGACTGAGGCATGGCACGTTCAGTAGCTGAGAACTCTGCCCTTTGCCAATAGTGTGAGCTACTGGAATGGGGCAAGTCCAAAGGGAAAGAGGCTATTTCTCTAGCATCTCCATGAATGCTTCCCTTCTGGGGATGGGGAGAGACTGACCAGAAGGGGAGGGCAGGCTGCACAAACTCACATTTATGTATTTTCCATTTCTCTCTCTCTCTCAGAAATGATTATTTCTCTCTTATATTAAAACCAATATTGAATTAGGACTAAGGTTTTTCCCTTTTTCTACTTCCTCCTTTAGAAATCATTCCCTATAGCTTCTTCAGGCAGCCTTTGAAGTGCGGGGTTGATCATGAGAGATGTAAAAGGTAAAGCAATATTAGTTTGGGTGAATTAATGGGTACTGACCCATTGCGTTTTACTTAGACAAGTCTGGGAAGAAGTGTATTCTTCCTTTGGTCTAGATTACCCTGGGGTGGGGGTGGGGGAGTGGGGGGTGGGGGTGGGGTGTCAGGAGCATAGATAAGTCTCTTTGAAGAAAACTGAGTGAGTCATGTCCCTTAGAGCCCCATTAGAATAAGCCCATCCTTCATTATAATATTCATTTTTTCATTAATTGCTAAGAGTTGATTGGTACTCTCGGGAACTTGCACTCTTCCAAAGGAACAGAAGCGCTGAGTAGAGTCCATGAGGGGTCTTTGGCATTTGAGAAGGCCACTGACCCTTTTATTAATTGTTGCTAGTATGAATAATAAAATGATTTATTACCCAGTAACTATGTCTCTCCAACTTTTTATGCCACAGATCCATCCAGCTTCCATCCAATACATCTATTTATCTACTGAGCCATCAATCTATTTTTCCATCCACCCACCTATCTATTTTTCCATCCATCCATCCATCCATCCATCCATCCATCCATCCATCCATCCATCCATCCATCCATCCATCCATCCATCCATTCATCCATCCATCCGTCCATCTGTCCATCTGTCCACCCATCCATCTGTCCATCCGTCCATCTGTCCACCCATCCATCTGTCCATCCATCCGTCCATCTGTCCACCCATCCATCTGTCCATCCATCCATCCATCCATCTGTCCATCCATCCATCTGTCCATCCATCCATCCATCCGTCCATCCATCTACTCATCTATCTATCTATCCATCAGTGTATCTATCTACGTCTCTCTCTCTCCCTCCCTCTCTCTCTATTTATCCATCTATCACTCTCTCTCTCTCTCTCTCTCTCTCTATTTATCTATCTATCAGTCTCTCTCTCTC
>NW_027186352.1:465206-474186 GCF_028583685.1 Petaurus breviceps papuanus
CTCTCTCTCTCTCTCTCTATTTATCTATCTATCAGTCTCTCTCTCTCTCTCTCTATTTATCCATCTATCACTCTCTCTCTGTCACTCTTTAGTGCCTTGTTGGTGACCTTTCATGCTCTCAATGATGCTGAAAGACTGCTTGAGGTCACACCAACCCATGAGAGTCAGGCATCCCCCCACCCCCCGTGGCTCCCTGGCTTTGGGTCTAGCCTTCCCCTAATGCATCAGTACCCCTTCTGACACAAGATTCTTCCTCATGTCACCTAAATAATCTGTTTCCTGAGTGATTAATGATTGGTTTAAGAATGAGCCCAGTAATAATTGGCTCCTTCTTCTTTTAGGGAGCAGGGTGGGGGACCTCACTGGAGATAAGAAAAGCCCCTGCCCAGGGAAAGGCCTCCTGCCCACCTCTGGGTGAACTGTCTTACCTGCTTCATATTTTGTTTGTCTCCCACCTGCTGGCCCAATGACTGGCTTCTGTCCACCATGGCCTTGACTCTCCCATTCATAGCTGTTCATGTCCATAATACTGAAAATCAGAATCTCTATTTTAGCATTTCAAAGGGCTCTGGGCAAAAGCCCATGGGCTTCCTCTTGTCATCCAACATCACCCTGTCTGTGCCTGGATTAGAGAAAGCCCCCTTGACTGGACCTCCAGGGGTGATCCCACACAGAAATAGTCTGGTAGAGAAGTGGTCAGGACCATGGGTCCCCAGGGCCTAGGACAGAGTCATAAACAAAGCAGGGGCTAAATAGGACTGATCAGACTACAAGGGTAGCCATGGACAAAAGTCGGATTTGAACTCAGGTATTCCCGGCTCTGTGCATTGTGTCCTCTAGTTGCCTAGGTGAGGGACTAAATTTGTTCTGTTTGGTTCCAGAAGGCAGAGTTAGGAGCAATGGGGGTATGGCAGTTGGATGAGGACAGTGGTAAAGAGGCTTGATATTAGGAAAAACTTACTCATGATGACAGCTGCCCCAAATGGAGTGGGCTTGGAATTGGGGTAGGTTTTCTCTGCTTAGGGTTATTTAAGAAAAGGTTGGATAGAGGGCTCTCCAAGAAGGCTGGATTTGAAGGTCAATGTGGACACATTACTGCACATTCTATGGATACATTCTGATGGGTATCATCAGAAAAATCATGAAATGGAAATCAGTCAGTATGCCAAGGCCACTTACGTCCACCTGCTCCTTCTGTGGCAAGATCAAAATGAGGAGCTGAGTGGTGGGGTGCGGCCTTGGGGATGTGGGTGCTGAGTGGTGCCATCCCCTCAACTCTGCACTTCTATCTGCCATGAGAAAGCAGAGACTCCCAAGACCGTGAGGGACCTAGGGGGTGGGGAGGCAGGGGAATAAGCAAGGAGGGAGGTCCTAGCAGGGACTTGTAGCTCAGCTGGGTTGGATGAGAAGGTTCCATCAGTCCCCATGTTCTGTGACTTCCCTCCCAAAAAGGGGTTCCTTGTATTTTCTTCATGCCATCATCACCATCACCCTCCCCAACCATCCCCTGTAACAAAGAATGACAGATAGAAGGGAGGAAAAAACCCAACCAGGACAGCACCACATCTCAGACTATCTGCATAGTTGTACACCCATGGCCAACCACCACCTAGACTCAGGCTCCCACCCAAGCAGGAGACAATGGGAGAGAGGGAGAAGCAGGAACAGAGGAGAAACTGGGCCATAGAGGAAGGGGCAAAGGTGGAGGGTGGGCCGTAAAGAGAAAAGACAAAAGGAGACACAGTGGGAGGCAGGGCTGGAACAAGGGCAAAAAGGTGCTCCTGTCTACCAGGACAAGGGGTGGTCAATGTTCCCTGTCCACAGCAGCACTAATTCTTCCTGTTTTCTCACAAATAAACAAATACCATGGAGGACAGGATGTTTTGGTTTTAAAAATAAGGACTTTGATTACAAAGTCCCATTGAGGAGGATCTCACTGAGGGGCTGGGGTCTTGGGGGCTTCACACCTTCAGTCACAGCTGTGGTCAAGCCTATCAGTGAGAGAGAGCTGAGATCCTCATCCCTGAGTGACAGGAGGGAGAGGAGAGAGAGGAGGCTGGGTCTCCACGCTGGACAGGCCACAGCTTGCATGGGGGGAGGGGGGGAACTTACTTCCCAGGTGGGGACATCTTCCCATTCACGACTTTGAAGAGATTCTGAAGCAGTTTCTCATTCCAGTAGAGGTCGCAAAACTTCTCAGATATGGCCCCACAGAAAGTTGCATATGTGAGATCTTTCAAGGCATAGATGTATTCTCCTTAGCGGGGATCAAAATGTAATGATCATTTTCACCAACCTCTGAATGTTTCTACAGGAATGTTGCCCTCAGGGAACCAGGATACCATGGTGAGCCCCACTTTCCCCACCAAGTCTTCCTGAAGGAGGGATATGGGAGGTTTGGTGGGGTGGCTGGTCTACTGGCTGCCTTAGAAAATGGTGTGATAGATGTTGCTGTGGCCTCAGGGCTTCTCTCACAATGGTGCCAAAGTGGTCCCCAGATGGGCCAGACCCTCCCTGGGCCCCTGAGAGCCCTCCCATCCCAGTGAGCATAGGGGCCCACAATGGCCAATCCCCCTCCCCAACAATCATCCTGCTCATATGTGTACCCATGATCAAGGCTTCCAGCCCATTTTCCAGATAGCCATCAAAGGCAAACTCTTCTTGGATGAGATGCATCACTCTCTGTAGTGAAGGACCAATTGTCCTTTTCTGGCCAGAGGAGGTTTCTGAATGAGAAGAAGACAGCCTCCCTGGCTTTGACAAGTCTGGGGGAGGCCCTGGTTCTTTTTCCCCTCCTCGACTTCTGGGGACACTTTTCTGCAGAGGCTGACTTGGCGCCCCAGAGGCAGAGGCAGCGTCCCTGTGGCTGCCAGGCTCCTTGGACTCCAGGCTTGGTGCCCCAGGGGTACTGGACTCCTTGCCCACATGGTCATGGCTGTGGCCTGTGCCACAAGGAATGTCAGGGCCTTGAGGCTCCCCCTGCAATGCCGGTTTGGCCTCTTGGGCCTGTGTAGGAAGGAGGCCATTCTTCAGAGGAGTGGCAGGTGGCCCAGAGGCCTCAGAAGGGTCCCCAGGAGTGGCTGGATCACTTTCCTGTTGGCCCCCTGGGGAGGCGGGTCCGCCTAGCAACGGGAGCTGGGCTGAACTGCCTGGGGGCTGTGCTTTGGGGGAGCCCTGTGGAGTCCCCACTAGTGGGGGAGTTTCTGGAGCCTTTGGGCTCACAGTGGCCATCTGCTGCTCCACCGTTTCACTTTCAGTGCCGTTTGCAGAGCCAGGGGCAGGGAAGGGGCCGTCCCGTCTATCACCCTGATCAGAGGGGAATGTGCAGCTTTCCCTGAGATAGAGAGGAGAAAAACACATCTTGTAAGGTTCTCCTGACACCTCCCTGCCACTGGTGGGCTCCTCACCACTACTCACTCAGTCATGTCTGCCTCTTGTGCCAGAACGATCGGTTTAAAGTGAGTGGCCAAAGAGGTGAATGCAGCTGGCAAAACCGGGCTTTCTGCGCATGTAGACAGCGGGTGAGGCACTGGGCCCTTCACAGCTACCAGACTGCCATCCCCAGTAAAAGGAACAAACCCTGTGATGAGATGAGAAGGCCCAACATCAGCAAAACACCCACAGTGCCCATGAAAGAGGTGGTTAATGCCTGGGAAGCACTGTCTGAGGAGGGAGATGCCCACCTGTACCAGTACTGTCCAAAGAGGAATGCCCACCTTGGCTAAGGAGAGGGTACTCACAGTGCCCATGAAAGAGTTGGTCAGTGCCTGGGCAGCACTGTATGAGGAGGGGGGATGCCCACCTGGACTGGCCTCTTCCGTGTCCTCTTGGCCACTTTTAGCTCCCAGGGCTCCTCCACTCAGGGCGCTCTGCAGGCCGATGGTTTCTTCTTCTTGGTAAACCTGAGAGTAGAAGTCAGGGTGAGGAGCCCAGACTGGGGCTTACTACCTTATTGCAAATAAGAGGACTGACAAACCTTCTTGGAAAGGTTTGAGGTTTGAAGCCGCTTTGCAGACCCCGTCTCATTTGGTTCCCACAACAGTTGTATGAGAGGGGCACTACAGGATCATTTTCCCCATTTTCCAGATGAGGAAACTGAGGCTCTGTCCTCCAGGCCGCACCTCACAGGGTCCTCCTGACTGCTAGTCTGAGGCTCTCTCCTCCTCTGTGTTACACAGCAGGGTTGCTCAGGACCCAGGGGCATTAGAAGTGTCTCAAACACCATTCCATGCTTCCAGCAGCTCACCCAGGCCACATGCCAGGCTGCAGACAACCCTCCGATGACTTGGCAAGCCCACAAAGACCTCCTAGGATGGCTGAAGATCCCCTCCCCTCCTCAGGGGCCCGCTGGACCCTGCGACTCACTTGTGACTTACAGAGATCAAGCACAACTGAATTCTCCAGGACTGGACCCTTTGCTAACATCTAAAGTCTCTGCTGAGAAGGAGGGCTTCTTCTCAAATGCAGGTTCTTAAGAGACAGGTGTTTGGCACCTGGTACAAACCTCTGCCTCTAGAAATTTAGCTGTGAGCAAATAGGTCCATTTTGTGATTCAGGTATGCCTTTCCATGGGGCTTCGCCAAACCTGAACACCCTTCTAGTGCATTGTGTCATCTCTCATGGGTCCTGGTGATCATCTGAAATGAGCTTTGTTCTAATCTTAGAGGGGAGACCAAGGCAGGGCTGCAAACATCCCTGCTCCAAAGTGCAAGACAGCCAGACCACCTCCGCCCAACAAGGGTGTCACCCTGGTGATCCTGTCTGTGGAGCCACCCTGGGTGGCCCTGCCTAGATGAAAGCCCCCGAAAAGGGCTGAGAGAAATGAGGAAGCCCCAGAGGTCAGGTCTACCCAGAGTCTAAGTGGGCTCATCAGCAGCAAACAGGCCTTTTACCTGGAGTGGAGATGCGCTTAGGCGGGCAAGGATCTTCTTGCTGTCCATGCCTCTCTGGTGCAAGTAGCTGCTACACACCTAGACAAGGCAAGGCACAGAGGGGGGCACACAAAGGCAATCACGACAGAGCCCTGGCCACCCAACCATTTCCCTGGTGCTTCCAGGACTTCTCATTTTGTGTCTGAATAAGCCTCCCAACCCTAGAAGGGGAGCAGTGTTTAGA
This sequence comes from Petaurus breviceps papuanus, assembly GCF_028583685.1. NCBI lineage: Eukaryota > Metazoa > Chordata > Mammalia > Diprotodontia > Petauridae > Petaurus > Petaurus breviceps. The sequence continues at coordinate 470,322 of NW_027186352.1, forward strand.
AAATGGTATTTGACCTGGTAGGCAAAGGAAGGACCTTTATCCAGGGAGGGGTCTTGGGCTCCTCCCCCCTGGACTCGGAGCCAGCACAGCCCTCCCACATCCCAACCCTAGACAAGGGCACTGATGGTTTCAGCTGAGGAGTCAAAAAGATGGTGAAATGACTGGAAGAACAGCCCAGCTCTCCACATACATCTCCATAAAGATCTTGAGAATGCATCTAGATCTAGAAATGAATCCTGATGGGGAAATACAAATGAAAAAAATCACAAGACATCACTGTCCCAAGTCGGGTCTGTGTAGGGAGACACAGAGATCTGTGACCACTGGGCACAGGGTCTGGCAAGGGGCGCAAAGTGTGAAATACCAGTGCCCAGGGTCTGACGGAGGACTGGGGCTAAGTGCAGGGGCAGGAGGAGCGTCCAGGGGTCTGGGCATGGGTGCCAACTAGCAGTTCCATTGCTTAGAACCAGGGCACACTGAGGAGAGAAGTGGAAGACAGAAGTGGTAGAGAAGAGTGGTCAAAGTCCTGGGCCCTCACTGGACACTGGGCAAAGCCAAATTCAGAAGTGAACTGGAGCCATGTGGTTCAGACCCCAGGAGCAGAGTAGATGCCCAGTTGAAGTCATCACTCCAGGCTGAAATTGTAGAGGAATAGCCAGGGCAGAAGTCCCAAAGTGAAGGGCAGCTGGCAGGCTGGTCACTCTGAATCTGTGGTTTCCCAGTGAGATTATGGTGGCTGGGTCCAGTGGCAGATCCTTCACTTGGGCAAGCCCCCAGGGCTGTTCTCATACCAAAACCCCATGGGGGGTTTTGTCCCCCATGGGGACAGTGATCAGACTTTGACTTGGATTACTTTGTGAGCACTTTGCAGGCCTCCTGCCTTAGCTGTCCCTGAGAGCCTGGGATAACACAACACTAGCTGCTTGGAGAAAATGAGGACCAAAGCTCAGCTCAGACCTTCCCTCTGAAAGGATGCAGAACCCAAAGTCAAGGAGGAGGCTGGAAGAACGAGCCACCACAAACAGCACCCAGCCCACCACAAAGATCATGGCAGGAAAGCTCCAAGCACAAAGAGAAAGGCTCAGAAAAATCTCCAGGCCAAGGTCAATGGGAATGAAACCACTGAGAAACCAGATCATTCAGAATGTAGTATTCTTGGGAGAGTTCAAGCAAGAGATTAAAAGGAACTAAAAACTGGGAAAAGGAAAGAAAGCCATGAAAGAAATATGTGAAAAAAGAACTGAACAAGAAGTGTGAGACCTTCCCCAAGAAAATAACTCCCCCAAAACAAGAACCGTCCAAATAGAAGCCAATGACTCCACAAGACATCACAAAATGTTCAGACTAATTGGACTATTTACTTGCATGCCACAACCAAAAAAAAACAAACCTGCCCAGGCCTTAGTACCGGAAGGCAAAGTGGAAACTGAATTGTCCTTGCCTCCTGAAAGGAATCCCCAAAAGAAGACTCATAACCAGAATCCAGCTCTCTGAGGCCACGGAAGGAATACTGCCAATAGTCAGGCAGAAAGAATGCAAATACCAAGGAGACACAGGCAGAAGCACCCAAAATTTGGCAGCCACCACCATCAAGGAGTGGGGAGCTTGGAATGGTACTCCAGAAGGCAAAAGATATGGGCCAACAGCCAAGAGCTCAATCCTGCAGGGGGAAAATGGACCTTTAATGAATTGGAGGACTTCCAAGCACTTCTTATAAAAAAAAACCAGAGTCGTATTGAGATTCAAATCCATGTTAAGAGAAGGATACAAAGGTCAGTGTGAATGGGTGATTGTGAGGGATAAAGAAGGTTAAGCTGTTGACATTCTCATATGGGGAGATGACACCTGCCTTTCCCCAGACTCAACCATCATGGGATGGGGGAGTTTCATTAGACATGAGGTCTAGGAATGGTTCTGTTGGGTTCAGAGGAAAAAAGAACGGGAAGGGAAGTGGGATGGGTTCAGCCTGAATCTGAAAGATAAAATAATGGAAGACATGTCAAGGCCAGGCTTAGAAGGGAACAATCCTGAACTGTGTGGTAGATACCAGTGTCTGCTCTAGGCCCCCACATAGCAAAAGGACTAGATCCTCACTTGAAGGGCCAGGAGAGATAGGGAGATCAATAAGTCACTGGTACTTGTGGCTGGAGGCACACACTAGAGAGAAGGCCCTCTGCCTCCATCCAGAGGGGATAGCTGGTCTAGGGCCTGACTTACATGTACTGAACCTTTCACCTAAGAGAAGCCAATATTCCTTTGGGAAACTAGTGAGATGGCAAGGAATGGTGGGGCGTGGCTCAGCTCTGGGGGCCACGGAGCTAGTTCCTAGTGTGGGAGGGTGCCTGTATAACTGGCCCTGCACTCATTACTCATGTGGGACTGCATCCTTCAGCCAAGGAACCCAAGCCAAGAAAACCATGTGTCAGGCTGATTCTCCCTGTCTTGCACCAGTCTGGGCTCATCCCAAGCCTGCCTTGATCCCCGCCTCTGCTGACCACTAGCCTTCTGTCCTGGGGGGGGTGTCTTGGAGACCAGTTGATTCATGATCCCCTGCTCAGACTTGACCAGTTGGAGGATGGGGCAGCAATGTAGTCACCTTCATGGCCTGGGCTACAGATGGCCTATCCACAGCACTGCTCCGGGCCATGTCCAGCAGGAGACCTTTGAGCTTTCGAGGCAATGTCAGCTTTTGTTTAGGTGCTAAGTTGAATTTGGCTGCAGTCCACAGGATAGCTGCCACACAGTAAACAGAGGCCTGTCAAGAAAGGAGGGGAGAAGTCCATCAGTCAGTCAATAAACACTGATTAGGCGCCTCTATAGGCCAGGCACTCTGTCAAGTACTGGAGATACAAGGAAAGGCAAAAGCAGACCCTGTCCTCAAGTAGCTCCCCATCTAACGGGACAGACAGCGGGCCAGCAGCCACTAGGGCACTAATGATTCAGGGGCATCAGGAAAACTGAAGGCACCAGGAGGTGAAGGAGACAAAGGGCGACCTGGAAAGAGTGAAGAGGAGGGGGTAGACAAGCCCTGCTCCTGGGCCCTTACAGCTCTCCTCCCTCTCATTCCGCCCAGTGTTCAAGAACTGGGTCAAGTGAGACCCCGTCCAGGAAGACTTCCTTGATCCAGAAGCACCAAATCTTAGGGCTGAGAGCTCAGAGGCCTCCAGTCTGGTCTAGACTGGCACCAACACCCCCAGCCTCTGAACAAGGACTCCTGTGGAGGGCAGCCTCTCGTTCCACATCTACTTGGGATGCAGCTCTCGTTTCCTTACAGAAAGCCCTAATTTGCCTCTCGCCAAGTTTGGGGGTAATGCTCTGCTCCTCCCTAAGTCTTAAAGGGTCCTAGATTTGGACATGGTAGGGATGTCAAAAGCCACTGAATCCAACTTCTTTTTACAGATGAGAAAATTGAGGTCCACGTCCTCTAAGTGATCTGCCCAAGGTCAACCAATGAAGAGGCAACAGAGACAGCATCAAACTTGGGTTCCCTAACCCTAATCCCGTGTGCTTTGAATCCCCGCATCCCAGCAGAATGTCAGCTCCTTGAGGGCAAGGTTTTCTTGGTATTTCCAGAGCCCAGCCCAATGTCCCCGGTAGAGGGGGCTTCAGTGGGGAAAGGGGGCAGGAAGCCATAATAATTGCTGAATTTAATGGCCTCCTTATCTGCATTGCTGCCCTATCCCCTAGGAGAAGGCAGGCACCTTAGGGCAGGGCCCTGCTATTTCCTCCCTGGTAGAGGGACTGAAGGGTTTGCTTTAGCAAGCCCATCTCTGTCCATGGTATCACTGCTGGCCAGGTCTCCTGGGCTCATGGTGGACTCACCTCTCCCTTACAATGTCTTCTTCACACCCTCCTGTCTACTCCC
>NW_027186352.1:474196-491671 GCF_028583685.1 Petaurus breviceps papuanus
CACCTCTCCCTTACAATGTCTTCTTCACACCCTCCTGTCTACTCCCACTGCCTCTGCCTTGAAGAGGTCCTTGTCATGCTTGCCTGCCGGTCCCGTGGCCAGGCTAGAATTGTGGTTGTTGCGTCCAGCTCTCCATGACTCCATTTGGGGTTTTCTTGGCAGAGATACTAGAGTGGATTTGCCATTTCCTTCTCCATCTCATTTTACAGGTGAGGAAACTGAGACAAGCAGGGTGAAGTGACTTGTCCAGGGTCACACAATTAGCAAGTGTCCAAGATCAGATTTGAACTCAGAAAGACAAGTCTTTCTGACTGCAGACCCAGCGCTCTATTCACTGCACCACCTGGCTGCCCTAAGCATCTCCCTAAGGGATCTGGGTGCATCATGCTTTGGCACAAACATTTTCAGTTGTTGCCTGTTTCCTCCTAGACCATATTTCTGTGGCTGTAGCTGGCATTCGAGGCTCTATGCAGTTGGAGGCCACCCCTCTGGCCTCTTGATCCAGCTACTCCCCACTCTTAGTTCTGTTCCAAGAGCCTGGAGATGCTTTGGTCCATCTGAGAACCTGGAAGCCCTGGGGAGGGGGGTAGCATGCCGAAGGTCACCATTTCTCTGCCTCCTCTTCCTGGTTGCCAGCATCTCCCAGAGGGTTCTGCCTTCTTGGTATACAATCACTTAGCACATATGAAGGGCCTGCTGCAGGCTTTGTGATAAATGCAGGGCCTGGCATACAGTCAGTGCTTCATAAATGCTCATTTCTTTCTTCCTTTTCCTTTCATGTTTCCTCCTCACTAGAGTCGGTTCCAACAAGGAGCTGTTTGCAAAGTAGGTATGGGAGAGCAGGACAAAGATGTCCCCTGCCTCTACCCCCAGGCCCCCACTCCCTATTACACGGAGATCAGATTTAGGGAGAAAAGCCCTTTCCCAGGCTGTGTGAAAGAGCAAAATCGTTCTCCAAGGGGCCGAGATGCTTCACAGAGGGCTTCCTCCCTGCCTGTCCTGGCCTCTGTGCAGGGGTCTGACCCAGGCTGGCCCCCTCTGGCTCTGCTTTCTCAGACCTGCCTGAGTGTAGGGAGTGGGATGGGAGGGCACCAGACTGCTGGAAGCTGAGGACCTGGGAAGAGGCCCAGAAGGGCTTCTGGGTGAACCTGGGCCAATCCAAAGGTATGGCCTGAGGCTGTCCCCTGGTGCCATGCACTTCCCCCCCCCCCCCATGTGCACTGAGGCCAGGGTGTCACAGGAACCTGCCCACTTACCTTTTCTGTGACCAGCTTCTGTCCTGCCACTTCAGGGGCCACATAAAAAGGGTTATATGAGCCTGAGGGAGACAAAAGAAAGGGCAAAGTTCGCTTCAGAGGAAGAATGCTTGTCCTCTGACCGCCAGCCCCCGAAAACAACAGAACCAAGCCCTTGTCCACATGCACCCACATGTCCATACATTGCTCCCACATGCACCCACATGTCCATACACTGCACCCACACAGCACCCAAAGGCACACAAGCAGCATCCACATAAGCACCCAAGGGCACACACCAAGAATTGAAGGGCAGATACCAATGCTCACACAGGGGGGAGTCTTACCTGCATCTTTTAATGCTCCAAAGAGAACGTTTCCTTCAGAGTCCACCAGCACAGAGTCCAAGCACAAATAAGCTATGGAAGGAAGGATTCATCAGTGGCATGGGGGGCCAGGCGCTGCAGCTCCCTCCCCCCCAGCAGGGGGAGAGCACCAGGCAACATCGAGGGGCAGATCTAGAGCACAGGCAGCTGCTAGGACTAGAGATGAGCTTGGAGACCAGATGGAAGCAAAGACACTGAAGGAATGAAATGCTACTAAGTCAGGACCTGTGACTTCCCTGCTTAAGAAGCTTCTGTGGCTCCCACTGCCTGAAGGCCAAAAGGCAAACTCTTCTGTGTAATGACAATAATGACAGCTAATGTTTACATAGCACCTGTTCTGTGCTGGATACTGTGCTAAGAACCTTAAATTTATTACCTCATTTGAGCCGCACAACCACCCTGGGAGGCAGGTGCTATCATTCTCCCCATTTTACAGATAAGGAAACTGAGGCAGTCAACTTAAGCCTAAACTTAAGTGACTTGCCCAGGGTCACTTAGCTAGTATGCATTTGAGACTGAATTTTAACTCAGGTCTTCTTGCACTAATGGAAGACTGCCCTTCCCTTCAACCTCATCTCTCCCTTTTGGCTCAAGGGCCTCATCCTTTTGAGGCATCCCTCATGTTGCCCTCCTCCCTTGTCCAATCACAGTCCATATTTGTATCTAGCCTGTATCACCAACTGATCTCTGAGCACACAGCATCTGCTCCCATCCCAGCAGGGGCAGAGGAGCATCCTGAAGGCAGGGCCTGTATTGTCTGTCCTCTTTAAGTTCAGTGCCCAGAACACAAGGAGAGCTTAATAAGTGGGGGTAGATATATTTGTTCTCCAAGGTATGGGCTGGACCAAGGGTGGGCAGACTTTGGAAAAAGTGGAGAGAACAGAGAAAGAATGGATCAGATCGAAGTTTCCTTCCTCCCTCCCTCCCTCCTTACCTTCCTTGCTTCTCTCCTCTCTCCCTTGCTTCTCTCCTTTCTCCCTATCTTCTTCTCCCTCTGTCCGTCCATCTGTCTGTCTCCCTCCCTCCACCCTCTCTCTCTCCCTCTCTCAGATTATGGCTTATATGGAAATATGTTTTGCATGATTTCATATATGTAATGAGCTCTTGTCTTCTCAGTGGGTGGGAGAGAATTTGGAATTGAAAAGTAAATAAAATGGAATGGGCTTTAGAAAAAAAAGGAAAAGCAGAGGGGGCTTCTGGGAGCAGGATTGTGGGGGCAGCGATGGATCCAGGCTGCCCAGATTGCCTCGGGGGAAGGGAGGGTGACCACCTTGGGCAAAGTTGGCTCAGCAGGGGTTTTAATGGAGTGTCTTTGACAAAGAACTGAGCAGCAAAGAGCTTCAGTATCGCCCTTGTTCCATGCCTAGCCAAGCACTCCCTTCATGGATTCTGAGTGGGAAGGTGCCTAAGACATCTGGCCAAGGAGTTGTTATTTTATTTTACTTTATTACCTCAGTGCCTTGCATGGTGCCTTGCACACAGCACGGGCTTAATAAATGAGGAGGATAAAAATGTTGGCTTATCTGCAGCCCATCTTATGTCCCACAGTTCCAGTCCCCAAGAAGCAGCCGGTGGTGACACCCTGAAATCCAGCTGGGGAGGGACATTGAGGCTCACCCAGCAGCCTGTGGGAGGGGCCCAGACATCAGGGTAACACTCAGTTCTGTGACCACAGCCCAAGCCAGCGCCGGGTTTTCCCTTGTTGCGGGGGGGGGGGGGGGGGGAGGCAGCAATGGCGATTTCCAGTAAGGCAACTTGGAAGTACAGAGGATTACCTGGGTATTCTATGTAGCTCTGAAGAGTGAACAGAGATTCTCGACAGAGTGCCCAGAGCTCATACTCTCCAAAGGGCCGCCCCAGGCTGGACAAGAGTTCCTGTAGAGACACCCACTGTGTGGGGTGGGAGAGACAAAGAAGACAGGGAGGGGGCAGAGAAAATCCATTAACATGGGCACCAGGGGGCTCCCCTTCAGAACCATAGACAAACCCAACTCTCCTCAACCAAAGGGGAAGCAATTGGGGTCATGGAGCTACAGCTAAGGTGCTTGCAAAAAATGCCAGGTAAATATGCCCATAGGTGTGTGTGTGTGTGTGTGTGTGTGTGTGTGAGAGAGAGAGAGAGAGACAAAGAATGTGTGTGTAAGTGTGTGTGTGTGAGCATGTGTGTGAGAGACAAAGAATGTGTGTGTATGTGTGTGTGAGAGACAAAGAATGTATACGTAAGTGTGTATGTGTGTGAGTGTGTGTGTGAGAGAGACAAAGAATGTGTGTAAGTGTGTATGTGTGTGAGCATGTGTGTGTGAGTGTGTGAGAGAGACAAAGAATGTGTGTGTGTGAGAGACAAAGAATGTGTGTAAGCATGTATGTGTGTAAGCATGTGTGTGTGAGAGAGACAAAGAATGTGTTTGTATGTGTGTGTGTGAGACAAATAGTGTGTGTAAGTGTGTATGTGTGTGAGTGTGTGTGTAACAGTGTGTGTGAGCATGACTGTGTGACTTTATGTAAGGATTTCTGAGTGTGATTGTAGCTGTGTGTGATTATGTGTGTGACTTGTGAGTGATTGTGACTGTGAGACTGTATGTGGCTGTGTGTGTGTGTGATAATGATGGCTGGCTCTCCACACTCTGATTCTCACAAGAATCCTACAGGAAAGCATTTTGGGGACCCCCTTGGGACCCAGGAGTGCTCAGTACCATTTGGGTCGACTGGAGACAGACAGGCAGGATCTGCCCCCAAGCTCCCAGAGGACCCTTGGCCTGGCCAGGTGACTCCCAGTGCATCCTGGGGGCTTAAGACCTGGGAAAAGGCATGATGGCAGTGCTGCTGGGGCTTTGGGCACTCTGATGGCTGAGGAGGGAAGTAAGCGTCTCCTCCCAGGCCCTGCAGTAAGTCGCTGGTGCCCTGTGTGCAGGTTATCATGACTCTCATGTGTGGTGCAGAGCAGGTGGGGGAGGGAATGGGGAAGAAAAGGATCTGTTTACTCCCCCACCCCCCAGAGGTGACAAGGTGTGTCCAGAGGAGTTTCCTCCAGTTCCTGAAGCTGCCTCTTATCAGTTCAATGCTTGATTAAATTTCTTTGTTCTAAAGGAGAGGTCCAACAGCAATGAGGGTGACTGGAAGCCAGTTATTTGCAAAAGGGTGTCAGAAAAGGGTGTTAAGAAGCCAGACCAGAGTTGGAGCCCAAGCCACCCCAGGCCTGTTTGCACAAGGGGAGGTCCAAGTGGAGGCAGCCTGGAGGTCCCATGCTCAGCACCCCAGAGTCACAGGGCAGCTGCTCCTGGGGAAGCTTCAAAGGGAGGGCTCTGTCTGAAATGGGCACCAGAAGGATATGGCGACCTGACTGAGAACGTGGAGGGGCCAATGGGTGACCAGCTGTGTGCCTGGGCCCTTGGCCTCTATTGGCCCTTTCCTGCTCTCTCCCCTCTCTCCCCCACCCCAGCCAGCTCCGGCCTCAGGAAATGCAGTATTGTCTCCACAAGCCCACTGGAGCTCCTAGATGCTGCCTTGGGCATACACATGGCCTGATGGCTGAAGCAGCTGCCCAGGTCACAAGCAGCCAAGGACCCGAGATTCAAGGGCTGGATTTTAGGTGGGAGAGTGCAGGGCAGCAGGGCTGGGGGTCACTGTCTTGGAAGCCAGTTTGTCTTGGCCCCAGTCACAGCAGTGCTCAGACTTCACTTATTTGGGTGTAGTGGGAGGAGGGGAAGCCGGAAATGAGGCAACTGTGGGAATCCCCACTGGGGGGTGCACGCCAAGGATTCCCTGCCTCATCACAGATCCCTTGGGATAATCAAGAGGCCAATAGCTGAGCACTCCAAGGTCAGGGTCAAGGCTGAGTCTGCCTCTTAGACTCACTGGGATGTCGCTGAAGGTGGCTTTTGCCTCTGGATTCCTGGTCTTTCTATCTCAGGGTCCACTTTTTCACTGGGGGGCACATATGGTTCATGTCTCCCCCAAAGTCATATGTGGCTGTGGTACGCTGAGGCAGGGCTGGAGCTCCAGGAGCTAACCCTAAAGCTAATGAGAGGGAAATCCTGGTTTGGCTTTCTGTGCTTCTGGGTCAGCTTGGAGGCCAGCTGAGTTGGCTCTGAGGGTCTTGGGGCCTTCTCTGGGGTGGGGTTGGGTGGATGTAAGTAAGAAGAAAGGTAAGGGGAGGTGTAATCTGTCACCTAATGGAATCTCACTTAGGTGTGGAGCCCTTTCAAGATGACTGTTTTCTCCCAACCAGGTCAGTTTTCTTTTTTCCGTTTTTGTTTTTTTTTTTTTAGTTACTCAAGGAGAAATCTCTGTTCCCTCTTTTTTGGGTAAACAGCTAAGCCTGATGTTGTGAAAGAAAACTGGCATTCAGTTGTTTCCCAAGCACCTATCCTCCCATCATCAGCTCTTTGACACAGAGGGTCAGAAACATCCAAAGAATCTGTGCCTTCGTTGTGTGCTGGCGCCTCATCAGTCAGTCTGGTGAAGCCTAGTGACCCCTTCTCAGAGTCAAGTTTTTAAAGGAATATCCTAAGAGCAGGATCAGACATGAATCAGTTCTTTTGAAATGTGGTCCTCAGTCTTTACAACACCAGGGTCAGAGACCTTGGGTACAGAAGTCCTTATCTGAACACTCCCCAGCTTCAGCTGCCTTTTTAAATAAAAAAAAAGTTTTATTTCCCCCCAATTACATGTTAAAACAATTTTAAATATTTGTGTTTAAGTTTTGAGTTCCAATTCTATCCCTTCCTCCCTCTCCTCCCTCCTCCTAAGACAATAAACAATACAAATGCAGGTTATACATGTGTAATCAAGTAAAACATTTCCATATTAGTCACTTTGTACAAGAAGAATTGAATAAAAAATAAAAATAAAGAAGGTAAAATAGTCTGCTTCAGTCTATATGCAGACAACATCAGATCTTTCCCTGGGCAGATAGCGTGTTTCAACAAGGGTCCTTTGGGATTGTCCTGGATCATTGTATTGCTAGGAATAGCTAAGTCATTCACAGTTCTTGATCATATGATATTGCTGTTTCTGTGTGTAATGTTCTCCTGGTTCTGCTCACTTCATGCAGCATCAGTTCAAGTATGTCTTTCCAGGTTTTTCTAAAATTTTCTAAAATTCTCCTAGTCATTTTTTTATAGCACAGTAATATTCCATCACAACCATATACCTCAGACATCCCCCAATGATGGGAATCCCCTCAATTTCCAATTCCTTGGCACCAAATAAAGAGCTGCTATAACTATTTTTGTCCATGTAGATCCTTTTCCTTTTTTTGATCTCTCTGAAATACAGACCTAGCAATGGTATTGCTGTATCAAAAGGTATGCCAAAGGTTTTTCAGTCCTTTGGGCATAATTCCAAGTTGCTCTCCAGAATGGCTGAATCAGTTCACAATTCCACAAACGGTGCATTAGTGTCCCAGTTTTCCCACATCCCCTCCAATATCCAAATTTTCCTTTTTTTTTTGTCATATTAGTCATTCTAAAAGGTGTGAGGTGGTACCTCAGAGTTGTTTTAATTTGCAATTCTCTAATTAATACTGATTTAGAACACTTATTCATATGACTATGATAGCTTTTATTTCTTTGAAATCTGCCTGTTCATATCCTTTGATCACTTATCAACTGGGGAATGACTTGTAGTCTTATAAAATCTGACTCAGTTCTCTATATATTTGAGAAATGAGATCTTTATTAGAGATGTTGCAAAATATTTCCCCCAGTTTTCTACTTTCCTTCTAATTTTTGGTTGCATTCATTTTGTTTGTGCAAAACCTTCTTAATATAAAAAAAATTATTGATTTACATTTTGCAATGTTTTCTGTATCTTGTTTGGTCCTAACTTCTTCTCTTACCCATTGATCTGACAGGTAAACTCCATCATGCTCCTAATCTGCATATGGTATCATCCTTTATATGTAAATCATGCACCAATTTTGATTTTATCTTGGTATATGGTATAAGATGTTGGCCTTTACCTAGTTTCTGCCATCCTGTTTTCTAGTTGCCCTAGAATTTTTATCAAATAATGTTTTTGTTCAGAAAGCTTGGATCTTTGGATTTATCAAACACTAAATCACTATGGTCATTTACTAGAGTGTAACTTAGATCTAATCTATTCCACTTACCTACTCCATTACTTCTTAGCCTATACCAGTGAGATGTTTTAAAGCTGCCATATTATCTATTCAATCATTCTGAGGAGCAATTTGGCCAATGCTAAGATAGGAATAGAAATAACCATAGCTTAGCACAGCGAGTAAGAGCACCGGCTCCAGTGTTGAGAAGACCTGGAGATCGAATCCCGGGCTCAGACGCTTAGCACCCACCCAGAAACACCCGGCCGTGTAACCTTGAGCAAGTTACTTAACCCCAATTGCTTAGGGGCGGCCAGGTGGCTCAGCGAGTAAGAGCACCGGCTTCAGTGTCGCGATGACCTGGATCAAATCTGGGCTCAGATACTCAGCACCACACCCAGAAATAACTGGCCGTGTAACTTTGAGCAAGTTACTTAACCCCGATTGCTTAAAAAAAAAAAGAAGTAACCATAGCCTTGGACCTAAGAACCACACCCCAGGCTTGACCTTTAAGAATTTCACCCTCTCCTCCCCAAGCACCACAATGAAGGAGCCGTTGCTGTCTCGAGAGTAAAGAATTGGGAACAAAGTCAATGTTCACCATCTGGGGAATGCATAAAGTAGTTGAGTACATAAATGAAGTGAAATACCACTCTACTGTAAGAAAAGATCAACTTACTGAACACAGGGAAACCTGGAAAGATCAGCTGAGTCAGAAAACAACAGACACACCTCCAAATCAGAAATGAGTGTTACAAAATGACCAAACTCAAGCAGGAGAGAAGGGAGATGAGAGGATCTCCCCAATCCAGAGACTGCACATTGTGCATGTTCTTAGACTTTTTCAATGCCAATGTTCTTGGAACCACTTGTCCTGGGATTTTTCCCTTCTTAAAAATGCAATTTGTTCTAGAAGGTGGTTCTCTGGGAAGGGAGGGGGGGATGTTGGGAACCCTCTAATGATCTAAAAAAAATAGAAGACATTGAAACAAACATTTTTTAAAAAGACAATGGTACTAGACTGCAGAGAGTGCAGTGGGTTATCCATAACGATTATTAATCACCAAGTCAAACACAAGTACCAGCATCATAGACAGAGGTGATCATTAGTTTACTAAAGGACCCCAGGCCCAGAAAGGAAGCTCCCTGCATGTGGTGACTGTGAGGCAATCGTGGCTAGACCTCAGTCCTTCTTCCTCCAGTTACCCTACAATGGCCCCTTCCTTCTCTTCTGATGTTTCTTCTCCAAGTTATCCTACTGCCCTGGGGCTGAGTGACAGTGATGTGGCTCAGAGAAACTGTGCTCCCTATTAGATTGCAGCATTTCACCATCATTTACTCAACTATCAAGTAAAGTTTCGAGTAAGTTATGGTTAGGGTCTAGAAAGGCAATGGGAAGGTAAGAAGTGCTCTGGGCAGGCTAAAGCATTTCATCCTAACCCTGCCCCTGGCTGCTATAGCCTTTTGGGTGACATTATCTTGGTTTACCCATACAACATGCCCCTGAAGGCAACGGCACATCCATTTTATGAGAGGTGATGAGGATGAAGTAACATGTGAGTAACCGAGGACTCAAGGCCAGACTGCTTCCTTACAAAGCAACACTCTAGTGCTTTCCACCTGAGATCTCCAATCTGGCCCATGTTGTTCCAATTTGGTCTCCATTTCCCCATTTTCTCTCTGATTTATCCCTTCTGTACCTTGATTGTATATGCATTGTTTTTCATGCTGTCACTCCCACTAGACTGTAACCTCCTTGAGAGCAAAGACTTTTTTTTTTTGTATATCCATAATAGGCATTTACTAAATCACACAGCTTAGCCCTCCAAAAAGCAAAAGGAGCAGAGTTCAGGCCCTCACCCCAGAGATGCTCAAAACGAGGCCAGCCCTCTCCACATCGGAACAGCCAGTGACTCTGAATCTCTAGTGCCACCGCTGCTATTGTTCAAACCCCATTTCCATCTCCCCATTCCCCAACCTACACCACCCCCATTCCCACTCTAAAGCTACCCATTCCACCCATTGTACTCTCTAGTCTACTCCATAGGTAAGTAGCTTTCATAAAAAAATCTCTCTGCTTCTACTTCTTTCATCCTGTTTTATTTGGTGAGACTTGGCACACTCCTGATGATCCAGCTTCCCTGGCCATCCACTCTGGTCCTGGCTTCATCCTCCCCTTCCCCCGACGAGTCACTGGTCATGGTCGGGGAGTCAGAATGCTCCTTGCTCCCCACCGCCATTTTCAGGCTCTCCTTCTACTTCTTTTTTTTTTTTAAATTTTGGAGGAGGGAAGTCAAGGCAGTTGGGATTAAGTGACTCACCCAAGGTCACACAGCTAGTTAAATGTCAAGTATCTGAGGCTGGATTTGAGCTCAGGTCCCACTGACTCCAGGACCAGTGCTCTATTCATTGTGCCACCTAGCTGCCCCTCTCCCCTTATTTCTATCATACAATAATCTCTTCTTCTTTGAGGTTCATTCCATATCTACCACCCAATTAACATTTTGGTAGCTGTTGTCTGTTTACCTCCAAGAAACTCCTTTTCTTTTCTAGATGGGTTCAGTTCCTGGCTAAGTCTTTTCCTCCTCAACTCCTATTCTCACATGAAGGGACTTCAACATATATGCTGATACTCCCTTAAACAGCCTAACTTCACAATTCCGAAACAGACCATTTCTCATGACCTCCTTCTCTACTCCAGCTGCATCTATAGAGACAGTTGTTGATGTTGCCATCATCCACAAATGCACCACCTCCATGTTCAAGAACTCTGAAATTCCCTTCCCTGGTCTACTGGCTTTCTACTTCTTCCCCTGCTTTGTGACCCTTAACCTTGGTCTTTGTCCTGACCATGACTTTTACTTTCTCCACCCTTTCATTCTCTCCCAGGATATCACCGCTCTCTTTCTTTCCCAATCTTGATTCTTGGTGAACCAGGCAAATTCTGCATCAACCTCTTCTCTTGAGTTCCTTACCCCATATTAAGCCTCAGTCTTAGATCACTCCCATCATCCACTGCCTTTGTTCCTACTTGTGCAATACTGAATAAAACTGGAGAAAATCATTAAACTGTGATGATTGGGTCCACTACAAGTTTATGTTATATAATCTCAACTGGATCCTTATTGCTGCTAGTTAATCTTTTCATGTTTCCCGTATTGACTCACCAACCCACTCACCACAATAGCTTTTCTAAATATTTTATCCCTCTTCAAGACTCTCATAGCTCCCCCTCTCAACTCTCTAAGATGAGAATCTTATGCTATATTTTATAAAAAATAAACCCTGATGCCATGAGAGGCAGAATCAAGATGATAGAGAGGTAGTATTTTTATGTAGCTTGCCCAAATCACCTCTTTCAGAGGTGACCTAAAAATGACCTAGAAAATACACCAGATTAAATTCTCGTTGGAGAAGTCAGGAAAAAAAGGTCACAGTCATTTTTACAGCCTAGGGCAGCTTTGGGAGATAGGTTTCTGAATCCTGGGTCTGGAGAACTGGACAGAAGTACAGCCACACAGCTAGGAGAACTCTAGAATTCAGGAATAGAAGGAGGGCCAAGACAACTTGGACCAGGGTAAAAAGCCCCAGAGTAGAAAAGTGATCCCACAGGATCCCTAAAACGTCCTGGGTATAGGAACAATGTCATCTGGCATTTACTCAGAAGCAACTGTGAATGAGAGTGGAGCATAGATGTGTGCAGAGAAAGGAACAAGTTCTGGAAATGTGGCTATGACCCCAGGGGCAGAGTGGTGACTCAGTTCTGGCCTCTATCCCAATATGTGGAACAACCATGGCAAGAAACCCAGGCCAGAGGCAGCTCAACCGCCCAGTGGGCTAACGGTGGCTGAGTCCAGCAACAATCTATGGAAACTCAACCATACACAAGCCAATGTACTGAAACTTGTGGTAGGAACTCACAGATATTGACCAGGAAGGCAAGAACAGATCTCTCCTTGTATCACATCACTTGGGTAAACCTGCACTGAAAACTTGCAGGCCCCCAACGGAGCTGTGAAATCAGCAACAGTACATGTAAAAGGGGCCGCTAGGTGGAGCAGTGAATAGAGCACCGGCCCTGGAGTCAGGAGGACTTGAGTTCAAATCCAACCTCAGACACTTAACACACTTACTAGTTGTGTGACTTTCGGCAAGTCACTTAACCCCAATTGCTCCCCCTCCCAAAAAAAAAATCCCCCCAAAACAAAAAAAACCAGTATATGTAAAAGCATTAAGTTCAGGTTAGCCCAGAATCAAGACATAGGCCAGAAGAAGGAGCAAACAAAAGGAAAACCTGACTATAAAGAGCTACTATGGTGACAGGGAAGTTCAAGACACAATCACAGAAGATGACAATAACTTGAAAATACTTACAATCAAAACTTCAAAGAAAAATGCATATTGAATACAAGCTCACTGAGAATTCCTAGAAGAGTTAAAGCAATAGTTAGAAAAAGAGCAAAGAAATGATTAAAAAATAATTAGAACTATGGAACAGAGAATTAACAACTTGGTAAAAGAGGTACAAAACACCCTAAAAATAATTTCTTGAAAATTAGAACTGGTCAAATGGAAACAAATGACTCCATAAGACATCAAGAAACAATAAAATAGAGTCAAAAGACCAAAAAAAAAATTGAAGAAAATGTGAACTATCTCATAGGACAAAAAACTGATCTGGAAAACAGATGAAAGAGAGACAATTTAAGAATCACTGGACTGCCTGCAAGCTACAAACAAACAAACAAAAAAGAGCCTAGACATCATAGGTCAAGAAATCATAAAACTGTCCAGATATCATAGAACCAGAGACAAAAGCAGAAATTGAAAGAATATGTTGGCATCTTCTAAAATACAAAAATGAAAACTTCCAGAAATATTGTAGCCAAAATCCAGATCTCCCAAGACAAGGAAAAAATACTGCAAACAGAAAGAAAAAGTCCAAGTACCACAAAGCCAGTCAGGCTCACACAAAATTTAGCAGCCACCACTATAATGAAATGAAGAGTCTGGAGTTGATTGTCTAGAAAGTAAAGGATCTAGACTTATAACCAAGAATAACTTGCTTAATAAAACTGAATATATTCCCATGGGGGAAAAGAGATAATTAATGAAATAGAGGACCTTCCAGTGTTCCTGATAAGAAGACCAGAATTGAGTAGAATATATCTTACGTATGAGACACAGGACTCAAGAGAAGGAGCACAAAAAGGCAAAATTGATTGAAAAACCTTAAGGGACTAAATAAGGTAAAATTGTTCACATTCTTATATGGAGAGATGATATATGTAACTCCTCAGAACCTGATCATCGCCAGGTCTCTTACAGGGAGTCTATTCAGGCAGAGGGCCTGGGTATGTTTCTGTTTTATTGGAATGATATAAAGAAATAATGGAAGAGTGGGGTAACAGGAAGAATGGAGAAAATAAACTCACATAACTGTAGTGCTTAAGGCAGAGTTTATATAATGGAAAGGACAGTAGCAGGGGAGGGGGAAGCTAGTGATACTTTAACCTCACTGTAATATGAACTGGTTGAAGGAGGGAAGAATACACACACACACACACACACATCCCTGAAATTTATCTTACCAAATAGGGAAGTAGGAAGGAAAGGGGTGAAGAAAGCATTAAACCAGAGGGAAAATTAAGGGAGGCAGTAATCAGAAGCAAAAGAACCTCTTAAAGAGGGGATGGGAAAAAATGAAGGAAAAGTAAAAGAGAATAGTATGGAGGGAAATTCACAATTATAACTGTGAATGAGAATGGGATGAACTCATTGATAAAATGAAAAAGAGTAGAAGAATGGTATAGAAACCAGAATACAACAATATATTTTGTTTATAAGAAATGCACTTGAAACAGTAATATATACAAAAAGTTAAAATAAGGGACCAGAGCAGAATCTATTCTGCTTCAGCTGAATTAAAAAGGAAAGGATAGCAACCAAGATTTCAGAAAAAGCAAGAACAAAAATAGACGGAGTTAAAAGAGATGAGCAGGGAAACTACATTTCACTATAAGGTGCTATAGACAATGAATTAATATCAATATTGAATAGATAAGTATCAAATGGCATAGTATCTAAATTCATAAAGGAAAAGTTAAAGAAGTTTCAGGAGGAAAAAGACAGTAAAGTTGTAATAGTATTAAATAGTACTTCAATTTATCTCTTCCAGATATAGATAAATGTAACCATAAAATAAGAAAGAAGTTAGGGAGATGAGCAGAATTTTACTAAAGTTGGATATGGTAAACCTTTAGGTACTAGCAAATGGGAATAGAAAGAAATATTCGTGCATGGCATCTTCACAAAAACTGACCATGTATTGAGGTTATAAAAACCTTCAAAAAAGGAGGGAAAGATCAGATCAATTAATTGGGCATACAACTAAAAAACCTAGCAAGGCAATAAATTAAAAAAATATTAAAATAGAAATCCTGAAAAATCAAAGGAGAGATGAACAAAATAGAAAGTTAAAAAAAAACACCATTCAATTAATAAATAAAAGTAGGAGCTGGTATTTTAGGGAAAAACATAATAAAATAGATTAGTTAATTTGATTTTTTTTAAAGAAAAAGAAAACAAATTACCAGTATCAAAAATGAAAAAGGTGAATTGTGAGTTTACAAACAAGAATAAGAACAATTATTAGGACCTATTTTGGCCAAATATATGCCAAAACTGACAATCTAAATGAAATGGATAAATATTTACAAGAATATAATTTTCCAGATTAACATAAAAGAAGCATTTTAATAACCGTATCTTAAAAAATTGAATAAGGTACAAATGAACTCCTAAAGGGGGAAAAACTCAGGATCAGATGGATTAGAATCAAATTCTACCAAACATTTAAAGAATAATTAATTTTAATGCTTTATAATATATTTGAAAAAATATATAAAGGAGAAGTGCTACCAAGTTTCTTTTTATTACAAAAATATGGTCTTGATACATAAACCAGGAAGGATCAAAACAGAGAAAGAAAACAACAGGCCAATTTCCTTAATGAATATTGATGAAAAAAAATGTAAATAAAATGGTAGCAAGGAGATTAGAGCATTATATCACAAAGATCACATATTATGACTAGGTTGGGTTTATATCAGCAATTTAGGACTGGTTTGATACAAGGAAAACTATAATCATAGACCAGATTAATAACAAAAATCACAGGATGTCTTCAAAATATGCAGAAAAAAGCTTTTGACAAAATGCAACATCTATTCCTGTTAAAAAAAAACACACTAGAAAGAGAAGGAAGAAAATAGAGTTTTCCTTAAAATGATCAATAGCATCCAATCATTGATCTGTAATGAAAGGAAGTTATAAACCTTTCCAATAAGATCAGGATAGAAGCACAAATGCTCATTATCAACATTATTATTCAATATTGTGCTGGAAATGCTAACTGTAATAATAGGCAGGTAAAGAAGAAATAAAGCTATCATCTTGTTTGTGATGATATGATGAAATACTTAGAGAACCAGCCGACAAACTAACTGATGCGATGAATAACTTCAGCAAAGTTACAGGATATAAAACAAACCCAACCCACACAAATCACCAACATTTCCATATATTACCAACAAACTCAATAGGAAGAGATAGAAAGAGAAATTCCAATTAAAATAACTGCAGACAGTATAAAATATTTGGGAATCTATTTGCCAACATACGCACAGGCATTGCAGAAAATCAATTACGAAATACTTCATACAAATAAAGATAATTCTAAATAATTGAAGAAATAATATTGTTAATGTCATGGGAAGGTCAAACCAATATATTATCTAAATATACCTAAATGAATTTACTTATTCAGTGCCATCCTAATCAAACTACCAAAGAATTACTTTAGAAAGCTAGGAAAAAAAATAATAGCAAAACTGATCTGGAGGAACAAAAGGCCAAGACTATCAAGGGAATCAGTGGGAAAAAATGCAAGGAAAGGTAGCCTAGAAGTATGAGATTTCTGGAAATCATTAAGACAATCTGGTACTAGATAAGAAATGGATTGATCAATGGAATAGATTAGGCACATAGTATACAGAAATGAACGAGCACAGAGCCTATTGTCTGATAAACACAAAGGTTGTAGCTATTGGGATAAGAACTCACCATTTAACAAAAAACACCATTTGACAAAAATATTTGGCAGAAACTAGGCATAGTTCAACATCTCATTATATGCCAAGTCAAGCTCCAAATGGGTACATGATTTAGACACGAAGGGTGATATCATAAAGCAAATGAAGGCAGCATGGAAAAATTAACCTGTCAGACTTATAGATAAGGGAAGAGCTGATGACCAAACAAGACAGAGAGGATCATGGAGAGTCACATAGATAGTTTTGATAATGTAAGATTATTTTTTTTTGCACAAATAAAACCAAATGCAGTCAAAATTAGAAGAAAAGGAGGAAATGGAAATTATTTTGCATCAAGTTTCTCTGATAGAGGTATCATTTCTAAAATATAAAAGCAACTGAGCCAAATTTATGAAAATAAGAAATCATTCTCCAATTGCTAAAGTCAAAGGATATGAAAAGGCAGCTTTTAGTGAAAGGAATCTAAGCCATTAATAGTCATGTGAAAATGTGCTCCAAATCACTGATAGTTAGAGAAATGCCAGTTCAGATAATTCTGAGGTGCCATCTCATGCCTGTCCATTTGGCTAAAAAGGAAAATGACAAATACTAGAAAGTGTGGGAAAACAGGTAGACTAAAGAACTGTCTGGGGCCGCTAGAGCCCTGAGCCTGGAGTCAGGAAGACTAATTTTCCTGAGTTAAAATCTGCTCTCAGACACTAGCTGTATGGCCCTAGGTAAGTCACTTTACCCTGTTTGTCTCAGTTTCTTCATCTGTCAAATGAGCTGGAGATGGAAACAGCAAACCACTCCAATATCTCTTCCAAGCAAACCCCCAAAGGGGCTCACAAAGATTTGGACATGACTGAAAACAACAAAAATGCTTTGTTGATGGAGCTGTGAACTGGTTCAACCATTTTGGAGAACAATTTAATACTATGACCAAAAGAACATAAAACTGTGTATACGCTTTGACCCAGGAATACCACTATTAGATTTGTATTTCAAAGAGATCAAAGGAGAAGGAAAATAATTCATACATGCAAAAATATTTATAGCAGCACTTTTTTTGTGGTGGCAAAAAGTTAGGGATGCCTATCAATTGGGAAATGGCCAAACAAGTTATGGTATATAAATGTGATGGAATGTTATTGTGTGCATTTAGGGCATATTTAGGCCTTCATTGTTAAAAACAACTTGGTAGAGGCAGATAAGTGGTGCACTGAAGTCAGGAGGGCCTGAGTTCAAATCTGGCCTCAGACATTTAACACTAACGTGTGACCTTGGGAAAGTCATTAACCCCAAATACCCTGCCTTCTCCACTCCAAAAAAGCAAAAAAAAAAAACCCAACAGCTTGATAGTGAGTAACTATTTCTTATCCAGCTAGTAAGAAATGATGAAGAGGATGGTTTTAGGAAAAATCTATGAAAGACATATGGCTCGATACAAAGTGAACTGTGCAGAATCAGGAGAAAAAGGTATGCAGCAATAGCAATATTGTAGAGATAATCAATTGTGAAATACTTAGCAATTCTGATCAACATAATGATCCATGGCAATTCCAAAGGACTCATGATGGAAAATGCTATTCACTTCCAGGAAGAGAAGTGAACTATTGAAACTTCTTCCTTCCTTCCTTCCTTCCTTCCTTCCTTCCTTCCTTCCTTCCTTCCTTCCTTCCTTCCTTCCTTCCTTCCTT
>NW_027186352.1:491771-541917 GCF_028583685.1 Petaurus breviceps papuanus
TCCTTCCTTCCTTCCTTCCTTCCTTCCTTCCTTTCTTCCTTCCTTCCTTCCTTCCTTCCTCCCTCCCTCCCTCCCTCTTTCTCTTTCTTTCTCTCTCTCTCTCTCTTTCTTTCTTCCTTCCTTCCTTCCTTCCTTTCTTTCTTTCTTTCTTTCTTTCTTTCTTTCTTTCTTTCTTTCTTTCTTTCTTTCTTTCTTTCTTTCTTTCTTTCTTTCTTTCTTTCTTTCCTTTCCTCTCCCTCCATCCCTCCCTTCCTTCCTCCCCCTCTCATTCCCTCCTTCCTTTCTCTTTCTTTTTTCCTCAGAAAATGTCTAGGGGAAGTATATTTTGCATGACTTTGTATGTAGAATAGGTATCATATTTCTTGCCTTCTCAATGGGTGAGGGAGGAGGGCAAAGAGAAGGAGAGAATTTGGAAATGAAAATAAAAATACAATTTAAAAATAGTAATGATAATGAAATAACTATAGAGAGTGTAAAATACTTGGGAGTCTACCCACCAAGCAACACACAGGAAATTTATGAACACAATCACAAAACATTTTTTACACAAATAAGTTGTTGCTATTGTTATTATTGAGTCATGTCTAACTCTTCATAACCCCATTTTGGGGTTTTCTCAACAAAGACACTAGATTGGTTTGCTATCTCCTTCTTCAGCTCATTTTACAGATAAGGAAACTGAGGCAAACAGGGTGAAGTGATTTGCCCAGAGTCACACAACTAGTAAGTGTCTGAAACCAGATTTGAACTCCTGAAAATGAGGCTTCCTGATTCCAAGTTTTCACCACCTGGCTGCCCACACAAATAAAGATAATCTAAATAACTGGAGAAATATTAATTATACATGGGTAGCTGAGCCAATACAATAAAAATGACAATACTATTTAAATTAATTTATTCATTCAGTGCCATAACAAACTACTAAAAAGAATTATTTTATAAAGCTAGAAAAAGTAACAAAATTTATCTGGGAGAACAAATAATCAAGAATATCAAGTCAATCAAATTAAAAATGGGAAGGAAGGGGTCCTTGTACCAGATCTCAAACTATACTGCACACATAGCCACTGTTATCAAAACAATTTGGTAGTGGGTAACTATCTTAACCAGCTGGTATTGAGTTAAGCCATCAGATTTACCCCAATTTCCTCTTCTCTTCTAATTTGAGCTGCATTAGTTTTGTTTGTGCAAATTCAGTGCGACCAAAATTGTCTGATATCTTTCTTGCCTTTTGTAACTAACCTTCTTGAGAAGGTCACTGACAACAGGTGCTTCCACTCTCTTTCACTCTCTGTGGTCTGGCTTCCAATCTCATTATTCAACTGAAGTATCTCTCTCCAAAATCATCAAAGTCCTTGATACTGTCTACACTGTGTTTTTATGACACTGTATCTTCTGGGGAAGCTAGGTGATGCCATAGTGCACAGAATACAGCGCCTGGGGTCAGGAAGATCTGAGTTCAAATATGACCTCAGACACTTATAAGCTGTGACCCTGGACAAGTCACTTCACCCTGTTTGCCTCAGTTTCCTCATCTATAAAATGAAATGGAAAAGGAATGGCAAACCACTCCAGTATCTTTGCCAAGAAAACCCCCAATGGGGTCAGGAAACATTAGCCATAACTGAAAAACGAGTAAACAAAAACATAAAAAAATAAGGATAGGAACTTGAAGGTCACACAACCAAAACGGACCTGAGGTAGGACCCTGAGCTTAGGTCTCTAATGTATAAAAATGTGAATTTAAAATTTAATCTATCTGTAGCTTTCTAAGAGAGATTACCATCACTATGTTCAAAGGAAAAGAAGAATAAATTGGATAAAAATCCAGCCACAGGATTGGTCACAAAACTATGGACTTCAAATGCTTAAATTATGGGTTAGTTTTCTGTTGTCTCCAAAAGGCTTAGTTGGGATTAGGGGCTTGAAGGTGGCCTTTGGGCTCACTAGGGGAATTTGGAGCATCCTCTTTTCCTAGGACACAAGGAGGCCCTGACACAAGTCTGATGGCTGCAATCTCTCCCCTCCCCCCAGCTGGAGGAGGCCCCTCCTGGGCTCTCTCACCTCCTGGTGACTTGAGACAGATGTCAGCTCCCTGACGGCAGGGGCTGCTGCTTTTGTTACTTGGCCCATGAAAAATGCCCAACTAGTGTCTGTTGGGCATCAAGTGAATTGAAATTACAAACCCTTCAGGAGGGCTTCACCAGGGGGCCCAGGGACTTGGGCTGGGTAAGGAGCCCTTTGGGCCCCATTTTCTGTGTGTGTCAAAGAGTCTAGGCTGAAATGTCCTTAAGACGTACCTTCAGATGAGGAGGGATTTCTCCTGCACACATGACTTTGCCATTGAGGACCTGGACCCAGGGGCCAAGTTATTCCAGCAAAGAGACAGACTGGTGTCCAATCAGGTACATACACAAGCACATGGAAGAGGTTCCAAAGGCAGCTGTCCTTGGTTCTGATTCCTCTTTGGCCCTAGCATCTCTGGAACCCACGTGGAAATCGTAAGGTAACCACCTACCTGTTCATTGCTGACAGTGTCCAGCTTCTGGCCTCCCTGCCCATGTTCTCCATGGCTGCCTGCCATTGTCATGTTTTCACTCAACTCCTGTGGGCTTGAGGGAGTTGGAAGGCACCTTTCTTCACCAGGATTCATTCTTAAGCTCAATTTGTTCAGAGACAACAGTGCACTTTTGCTCAGTCCTCCTGAGGTCTCAGCATTTTTGGCCATCTCTGTCACACCAGGAGTTTCTTCTCCAGGCCTAAGTCCAAGTCTAGTGCTGCTCTCCCCCTCACTACCACTGCCACCATCACTACCCCTGCCACTTCCTTGAATGTTGGTGGCTTGTTCCCGTGGCACAGGGAGCGACTTCTCCCCATGAGGGTCAGTTGAGCGCTCAGACCTGAGTCGGTGCTTAGGCTGGGCCTTTATGGAGAAAGGACCATTTTTCCCCTCTGGGAAGATCTTTCTGTAGTCTGGGGGAAATAATTCAGATGTAGGCAGCTGATTTTTCCTGGCCAGAGATCCCCCACTTGTCAAAGACATGCAGAAGTTGTTGGATTCTGGGGCTTCCATTAGGAGCCGTGGGAAAGTCTGGATTTTTCTCAGGCGACTTTTCTTCAGAAGACCTCTGTCCAGGTCACTGTGGAAATACCCTGAATCCAAGAAGAAGTTGGCCAGCTTTTCCTTAGAGAAGCCTTCTCTGTCCTCTCTCTCCCCACTCAGGTTTCTGTGGGTCATGGAGCTGCTGTCTCCAACTCTTGAGTCTGGTATGGTGGATTTGTCATTGTCTAGCCTCTTCTCATCTGCGTGGGTTGTGGGTCCCATGCTTTTTGGGCCCATTCTTCCCTTCCACAAGTTCTCATTTACATCTGTGTGTGACCAAAAAAGATTATGATGACGTTAGGCAGTAAGCCATTGCAACGCACACTGGTCACTCCCGCATGTCAGGAGGTCCAGCCAATAGTCAATCAGTCTCTCTTCTCCTTGGACCTGGCCCCAAGAACACCTGTGAAGAAGGACATCCTAGTTTCCCTGAATTCCTCCCTCTTACCCAAAGAGCTCTTCTCATACTTCAAACTCCCTGGAACCTCACTATCTCCCTAGTCAGGGAGGAAGGACAGTGGCTGCTGCCAATGGCCCTGATGAGGGCACCAGCCTCTCTCTTGCTGGTAAGCAAATGGATGGCTCTAGGAGGAGCTGAGAAAGCCACATCAAATCCTTCAGGGGGCAGTAAGGTGGCTGCAGGAGTATGGCTTGGTGGGGGGGGGGGAGGGGGGGAGGGGCAGGGCTACGTCCAAGATGCAATGCTACGCTGAGACCAGCTTGAGATCTTGGGCTATGGGACTCCTGAGAGTTCCATGTCATGTAGCCCCCAAAAGCCCCTCTTGGGCATGACTACATCAGAGACTGAGAAAGCCAGAGGTGCATGGCCTGAGCCTCTCCCCTGGGGAGGGCTGGCCAGGGTGTCTGGGGCTGCCCCTTCTCCTCCCCATACTCAGGGCTTTACAAAGGGCCTAGAAGACAAATGCTGGAAACTTCCTTTCCCATTCTCCTCTTGGGCCATTTCAGTGAGTTCTTTTTAAGGCAGTGGAAGAGCTGCGTGTGACTGCAGGGAGTGAGCAGGGAAGGACCAGAAAGGGTGGGGAGGATGGTGGGACAAAGTGCTGGAGAAGGAAGAAGGGGCCTTCTGCAGACAGTGACCCCAAGAAGGCTCCACAATGCCAAGAATCGTAGAGCTGGAAGGAAAAGAGGGAGACAGAGCAAATGGGGGAGGAGACTTGGACAAAGGATCTCTTTTTTGACCACGTGTTGACAGTGGGGACCTCTGCTCTTCCCCTTCCTAGAAGGTGCGCCAGGGAGCCAGAAGACACAAAGATGAGGAAAATAAAGCAGCCTGGATTGGCGCAGTTGGTGGGCTGCCCAAAGTCACACAGTCAGGGCCTGGCAGGGCCTTAAGCAGAACTCTGGGCTCTGCCTACCTTCCCTGCCCCAGCCTTGGGGTCCCACAAGGCCTTTCCCTTCAGGCCAGAGGACAAAGGTAGTGATGCCAGAGCTGACATCCAGAAGCCTGCCTCAGGTGGCCTCAGACTGCAAGCCCTCACTACTCCAGGGAGGCTTTTTCAGGAGCCCTTCTGTGGTCCCAAAGAACAAGGGTGTGTCTCCCCCCCCCCCCCCCCCAGCCGTCACACCTCCTCACACCTGCAATGCAAGACTCGCTTCTCAGTTTCCCAGCATACTCCTACATTCCCTAGCTCACAAATGGCAGCTCCTTTTCAAACAGGTATCTGGCTTGTTGTTTTCACCTTGAAAAGTCCCAAAGGATTCGATGGAAAGCACTCTTCTCCCGACTGCAGACAGGTCCCGACAGATCTCACAGGAGGAGGCTGCCTGCACTTTGCCTTCACACAAGGTGATGATACTCTAGACATAAAGCAGACACAAAAACAACGTCTTTGGGCTTGCCTTCCCCATCCCACAACAAGAATGCTTTTGTTGATAAGAATCACAGAAATGGTCAGACCATCCAGACCAAGGGTCTCTCCTAGGGACCCACACCCTTACTGAAGCTATTTTGCCCACAGCATGCCAACAACTCCTGGGAAGCCTGGGAAGAACCCTCAGAGGCTGGGCCAAGGACAGACCAAAGCTGAGTCTGTGTGGCCAGGACAAGGTCTCCAGCCCCTTCTTGACAGCCTGCAGAATTCTTGCCCAGTCAAGGCCCCAGGACTTATCTGTCTCAGTCTGACCTGAATCAGGTCCATCGTGGGGAAGAGGAATGGAGCCCAGGAGAGAGCAGCCATTCTCAGAGGTCAGCGGGACACTGGCAGGCAAACCCCTGCTTCGTCAGAGGGACATCATCTTAGTGTCACTCTAGTTAAGTGAGAGCATGAGGAAGGAAGCCATCTTGCACAAGCCCCTTTCTTGTATCAACTCCGAGATGAAATCTGAGTTTCGGTGAGTAACCCAGGAAACATGCTTGGATGAACCATGTGACAAGAGATTCCGAGCCTCTAGCCCTGCTGATGGAGAGGGTGGGGATGCAGAGTCAGAGGCTAACAAGTCCTACGCTGTGTATCACTCCAGGGATTCAGGTGAGTTATCTATCGCAGGAGGAGGGCTAACAAGCATTGGGCAGAGAATGAAGGCTCTGGGTGCCACCTGGTCCACCGTTCATGACCGATCAGTGCATGCCAACAGTGGTAATTCCCAGCCCCCAGTGGGTAGAAATAGTCAAAGGATATGAACAGACCATTTTCAAAGGAAGAACCACTTAACGTCATTGCTCAGCTTCACTCAAGATTCAAGAGCTCTGCTGGACCACCCGATGCCCATCAGATTTGTGCAAACAATGAGATTCAATGCTGACGGAATAGTGGGAAGGCAGGCACCCTCCTCCAGGCCAAGAGAATTTGATCTTTTCTTTTCTGTAATCTGGAAATACTCAGTGACAGTGTAAAAACCATCATATCATTTGACCCAATCATTCCACTGTTGGGAATATACCCTGGAAAGGTTATACAAAAGGGCTACCTGCTCACATATTTTCATAGCAGCTTTATGGGGAATTGCAAAAACCTGGAAGCACCCTAAGCGTCCACCAACAGAGCAACGGTGACATAAATGAGGCACATTCATATCATGGAGACGCTAAGACCAATAGGGCTGACAAGTGAAGGGCCTTTCTTTATGACCACCTGCCAAGGGAGGAGAGCGGAAGCACAAGAAGGGGCCTCCACAAGGTGGGACAGCAGGCCCTGAGGGGGCTCAGGGAGGGGGTCAACGGGAGCGTCCTTCCAGCCAGAAATGAACAAGGGACGAGAGGGAGGCACAGTGTTGCCCTCATGGGGGCCAGAGGCTGAATGGGCAGGGACATGACTCTTGACCCCCCCAGATTTGTGTATGGGCCCACCCTGGGCCTTTACAAATGGACACTCCATGGCACTGGTGGTCAGGATAAATGCCCCTGTTTCTCCTGGGAATACCTGGGAACACCTTGTCTGCAAGGACACTCCCAGATCTGGTGTGGCCACAGGGCCACATCCTCAGTGAGCAGGGTGGAGCTGACCCAGAGCCATGCCCCACTGCCTCTCACCACCATTCCTCAGGGACCTCCTCCCTCCAACCCTGTGGGCTCTGCTCCCATTGGCAAGTTCTCAGAATCTCTATTTTGGGGAAGGGACCAGACTAGTCACGCCTCACCCTCGACTTCACCGCTCTGAAATAGATGCTTGCGCCCCCTCCCCTGCCCCCTTTGCCCATGAGTGGGTTTTTCCCAGGACCTCCATCATGGGGAGGGCTCAGGCCAGCCATCTCTCATGCTCTGACCATTTTCCCTCCCTCCTCCATCTACCACTCACCCCCTTTTAGGCATTATCTCTCCCTACCCTGTAAGCCTCTTGAGGGCAGGGGCTTGCCTACCTTGGTGCCTTGGGCTTAGTCCAGTAGTTGGCACAAAGAACACGCCCCTATATATGCTTGCTGACTGACTCTCCAGGATGAGGTGGGCGGACACACACTCCTCCATCGCTAGGTCACCCGATCGCCCATCCCCCCTCCGGCTCACCTCAATGTCAGGCCTGCAGCCAGGACTCTCCTCCTGCATCTGGTCCAGGAGGGCCTCCAGGTCCTTACAGAACTTTGGCTCCAGCTCAGGTTCAATCACATATTCAATGGCGGCTTTCAGGGTAGCCCCCAGAGAATAGATGTGAGCCTGCAGAAAAGGCAAACAGTCTCAGTCACCTAGGCAGGAGCAAGCCTGCAGCTGCTCTTCAAAGGCAAAATGGGCCCTGGCACCTCTAAAGAATAGAAACATTTGGAAAAACAGAGTTTTCTAAGGGGCCCATCATGAGGCCCATGGTAACAATGAGTCATGGACCACTGTGCCAGCAGGGCCTGTTGCAGAAGGTTCCAGTCTGCTGCCAGCTCTGGGGGACAGGCCAAACCTCGCCAGCCATGGCCTGAGATAGTAAGAGCCTTACTAAGTGTCCTCTGACCTTCATCAGACCACCAAAGGACCAGGGCTCCAACTCTTACCCCAACTTCCTGTTTGCCACAGGTTCAAGGACTTCTCAGACTGGAGGGACTCAGGGCTGCCCGGCGAGTCCAGCCACACAGCCTTGAGGTGAGGGAGGCATGCCATCATGGTGGTTGTAGAGGTGAGTGAAGCTGGGCCCCACTGAGCAGATCAGGTTTGGGGACCAGCCGTCTAAGACGCTAAGGACACTGCCTTGTGTCCAAGGGGTCACAGCCTCCATGGAGGCATGTGGCTCTAATCCTGGGTTGGAATCACTAGATCTCCTGAGGAAGGCCTGACCTAGAACACCTGGCCAGTCACCCAAAGTCATGAGGGGCATGTATGCCTTGGTCCTGGAGGCAGATGAAGCAAAGCAAGAGGGACACTGGACTTGGTGTCAGCTGCCCAAGGGCATGAACCCCAGACCAAGGCCTGAGCTGGTTTTCTCTTCCAAATGGGAACATGATATGGGTACCTTAGACCTCAGTGGGGTCTCACAAGGAAAGTGTGTGGGTTGGCACCACTATGTCTTCAAGGACAATTCCTATGAGATACACTGAGGCTTTACTTTATCCATTAATGGGCTATGCACTGGGGCCAAGGAATGTTTCAAGGCATGGTGATGTGTTCCCATGATTTTAAAAATGGAACTCACCAGTATAAATTTGGGTTCTTCTAAGTGAAGCCATAAAGTCAGTGGGTCCTGGATGTTCAAAGGATACACCACCAGGTGCCCACAGGACTGACCCCAGGCTAGACAAGCTGCCACCAAGCATTTTTCATGGGGCTGAGAGGCAGGAGGCAGGAGTTCTAGCCCCAGCTCCACTGCAAACTAACTGTGGGACCTAGAATCAATCCCTTCCCCTTGCAGTAGTTGTTTTCAATTCTGTAAATGCTGAACTTCCAAGTCAGTAGTCACCCTGCAGCAGAGGCAAGGGCTCCTCAGGGGAAACATTCCTTATCCAGATGCATATTGCAGCCCATCCCATGTAATCCTTATCATCCCTCAGGATCTTCCACTGCATTAAAAAGGGATTGAAAAGCTCTCCACTTTTAGACTGCTCAAACCTACTTGCAAAGGTTCCCTTTCATTCTAGCTGTCAGACTGACCAATCCTTTTAGGTGATCTGTTAATGAGTTGTATCTCACAGAACCACCTCAAGACTGAGAACCTCAAGATTGTTCCCTTCATCTGGACATAGATGGGAAAAGCAAGTGCCTTAGTCATCCCAGGGCCCAGGCAAAGCTGAGAGTGCCCCTGGAAGAAGCCTGGTAGAAATGATCCCCAAAACAAACCCATGCATGCAAAAGGAAGAGACTCCATTTTCTCTCTTTCAAGAGTGAGCTGATGTTTGTGTCCTCACACAGCACAGCCCAGTGAAGCCCTCCTCCCAGTTGGTCAGCATTATAGACATGGGCCATTCAGACCAACAGATAAGTCATCTGAATAACTCAGCTGCAGGCAAACAGGCCCTCCATCCCTGCAGCCGCTCTCCCATCCCTCCATTCTTCCCTCCATATATCCATCTATCCAGATATCCATCCAGCCATCCCTTCATTTGGCTCATCCTCTTCTCTACGCAACTTTTAATGAAGAAAGTGGGAGAGCCAAATGCAACCATGTGGTTAACTCACAGGCAAAAAAGACCTTTTCACAGTGGGTAGTCATGCCCAGCCCAGATGTCCTGGATAGGGAGAATTTATGGGGAGACACCCCCTAAAGCATTTTAATGAGCACAAAGAGGGAAAGAAATTCTAGGAAGGGCCATGAGGGGTGAGGTGAAGAGGGTGGGGGAGGAAAAAAGGAAGCATCTAGAGTCAGCTGCCTGCTTAATGAGCCTGCAAGCAGCCTGAAAGGGCTGTGTCCTGGGGATAGTTTAGGAACAAGGTTGGCTTTTTCAGTGACACTTCCTTCCATTTCTGTAAAATGGGTGCAGAGGTGAGGGAAGAGGTTGGATGAAGTGGAAGCCTGGTGAATCCAGCCATAGGATGCTTTGAGGATTAATCTTTCCTGGTGGAATTTCTCAGGGTCGGTCAAGGAATTTGAGCTGGGACACAGAAAGAAGACCCAGAAGAAATAAGGGGTGATTAGTCCTGTTTGCGCAATGAAGAGTGGTCATAAGCAGGATGACCTCGGCCATTGGCCTCTTAGATACCGAGCAATTTCATTTTTCCTGTTTTGGAAGGAAAACACTTATAGCATGTGAGAAGCGGAAGGCTGAGAAATGTGGACCATGTCAGCTGAGAGGTGCCTCCCAGCTTTGGCCCTGCATCCTGGCCAACACCGCCTTGCTCCTGGGACACTCTGATCCAAGGCCTTCTCATGCGAAGTTTAGAGACTGACTACTTGGGCACCAATGGCAGCACAGTGATAACTCCACAGCAGAGCCAAGTGTCCTAGAGCAGTGCACAGAGAAAGACTTGAGTTCTAATCCTGCCTCAACCAAACTCTATCTCTATCCCCTCACCTACCCATCTAAACTGTGCTGAGGACATAATTAACCTTCCCGCCCTCCAGGCTCACAGTCTTGGGGTCATCTTTGCATCTCTGCCCACATACCCAAGCTGTTGCTTGGCCTGGTGATTTCACCCCTGTAGGGTCTCTTCAGTAGCCCCTCCTCTCCTATGACCCTGCCACTCATCACCTCACACCTGGACTCCTGAAGAAGCTGCTGGACAGGCTCTATCTGTCTCAAGTCTCCCCACTCCAATCCAGTCTCCACTCAGCCACCAAAGTGATTTTCCTAAAGTGAAAACCTGATCTTATCACTCCCCTGCTCAAGAAACTCCAGTGGCTCCCTATCACCTCTGGGCTAAAATACAAAATGCTCTATTTGGCATTCAAACCCTCCTGCATCTCCAGGCTTCTTATCCCTTCCTCCCTAACACGTTCTCTTTGATCCCATGATACTGGCTTCTTGGTTGTTCTATGAACAAGACCCTCCATCTCTCAGATCTGGGCATTTTCTCAGGCCATCCCCCAGGCCTGGAATATTCTTCCCCCCTCATCTCAACTTCCTGGCTCCCTGTAAGTCTCAATTCAAATCTCACCTTCTACAGGAAGCCCGCCCCACCCCCTCTTCATTCTAGTGTCTTCCTTCTTTCAATTCCAGCCTATCTATCCTGTCTGTAGCTTCCTTATTTGTTTGCTTGTATTCTTCCCCATTAGATTATAAGCTCTTTGAAGGTAGGGATTGACTTTGTCTTTACTTGTAGCTCCAGCATTTAGCCCAGTGCCTGGCACATAGTAGATGCATAATAAATGTGTATTGACTGACTGGTTATCTATCCATTCTGATCTATATCCACACAGCTGTTAATGGGATCACTTGCCTGATAAGCAGCCCTCCCTGTTACTTCTAGCATCAAATACAAACTCAGGTTCCCTCCTCCATTTCTAGTTTCATTAGATACTTGCTCCCCTTCCAACAACCTGACAGCCCTTCCTGGACATGGGACTTTCCAGCCTCATGTCTTTGCACTGGCAGTCCCCCATGCCTGGAATGCTCTCTCTCCTCATTGGTTAGGCCAGAACTTGAGTCAGCAGTTCAGTCTGGACAAGCTGATTTGAGAATGATTAAGAGAGATGATAATTGAACCTCTGGGAGGTGATGAGATCACCAAGTGAAAAAGCTTAGAGGGAGAAGACAAGAAAGCTCAGGACAGAGCCCCATGGGACATCTACTATGAGTGGGTGTGGCCTGGATGAAGACTCAACAAAGGGGACCAAGAAGTGCTCAGCTGGAAGAGAATGAGGAGATGGCAGTATTCTGACAAGTGAGAGAGAAGAGTGTCAAGGAAAGGGCATCCAGATATTGGAAGGTGGGGTGTTAGTGAGGAACAAGCTTTGGTTTTGGAATGCAGAGGTAGAAGTGGAAAGTTAATACATGATGGTTAGATAAGACATTTTCTGAGTTCTTAAACATGGAAGAAGTACATTTGTGGGCAATGACAAGGTCAAAGGGTATGGCCATTTCTGAAGTTGAAGAGCGGAGGAGTAGGTCATGTGAAATAAACTGAAGAAGTGGGAGGTTGAGGGAATATCCATATATTTAGGGTAAGGAGAGGAACTGGGAAGAAGAGAAAGACTTTGAGCCAGGCACTGAACTCACTGAGGAAAGAAGGGGAGTGTCCTGGAGGTCAGTAGACAACAGCTTCCAGAATTTGGTTTGGATGGTAGACAGGGCAAAAGTTTGATAATCAATGGTTTGTTTGCAGCTCTGGGCAAGTCTCTTAAGCTCTATGTGCTGTAGGCAATTCCCTTGGATTTATTTAGTAAGTCAGAGAAGTACCAGAAAGGGAACTGAGGAAATCCCAGAGCCTTGTGTATCAGTGAAGACATGTATCAACTGGACCTTGGATAACGAAGTCACCAAGTGAGGGGGTGTAAGGAGAGGAGGTCCAAGATCGATAATGTGGGCAACAATCCTCCACAATAGGGTATGGGAGATGAGCAGTGACACAGAATATGAGGCTGAGGAGAGGTGAAAGACAGGAGTAAGGGAAATTCAAAGAATGGAGAGCGCCTAGGAGGTGCCAGGGTGGGGGAACACAATAGTGTCAAATGGTACAGATGGCTCAAGAAGGATGCCTGAAGAGAGATCATCAGATTTCTCAATCAAGGTCTTAATAAGGAGATCTTGGTGAGAGGTTTCAGTAGAGTAGTGGAGAAGCAAGGCAGACTCTAAAAGGTTGAGAAGTGAATGGGAGATAGCAACATGGAGACAGGAGGGTAGACTGCTTTTTTCCTAGGAGTTTGTGTGAAGGAGGAGAGCTAGAGGATGAAAGTTGGAGGGGATGGCAGGATCAAGTGGAGCATTGTTTTCAATGGTGAGGAACATTTGGGCATGTTTGCATGCACCAGGGGAGAACCCAATGGATAAGGAGAGACTGAAGAATAAAGGGGAAGGTGGTCAAGGGAGCAGAATCTTGGAGGAGACAAAGGGATGGGCTTTGGGGTGTGAGTAGAGGGTTTAGTGTTGACAAGAAGACTCCCCTTTCTCTCAGGGATAGGAACAAGGGATATGAGAATGGGCTGGTGGTATTTAGAGAATTTGAATTAGTCTTGGAGGGAAGAAGGTGCCACCAATGATGTGCTCAATCTTTCTGGTAAATTTAGCCAAGAGAGAGGGTGACAGAGCATCAGCCAGGGCTTTGCCAGGGCCTTGCCCACGATATCTTCTCAACAGATGCATGTGTTGATGTGGGAAGACTGGTTGCCATGCTGCAGTGGGATGTGTGCCAGATCAACCATCTGGCAAGATGGCGCCCAATCTCAGAGCAAGTCATTGTATGAAGGGCACACTGTACTCTGTAGGAGCCTCTGAATTTGGGCACAAAAACATTTTCTTCATTATGCTTTCTATCTTTATACCACCTGCTTCTCCCTTTGTTTTTGTGGGTCACCAGTGCCAGCCCTGACAAGGGTGGGGAAAGCAATCATTCTGTATGAAGAAGGCACCCTCTCTGCTGGGCAGCCCGTACCAGTTTGTACCAGAACCTTTCCTGACTACTAGGCCCTCTTTGCCTCTGCAGGGTCTCTCTCTTCAGGAAGGGGGGAGTGGGGAATTCAAGAGTGGTGATACCACCAGGGAGCAGGGTCTACCTTCTTGCCATTGGGCTAGTTGACAGCTCCTTATTTTCTCTTTTGCCATCTCCTGGAATGGTATCAGATTGAGACCCTTGCAAAAAGAAGAGCCAAATGGCTCAGACACTGTGGAAACAAGGGACTTAGAGAGCTGAGTTAGGCTATGTCACACTGTGCCTGGGGCTCTGGCACCGCCTGACTTACCAAGCACTTACTATACTCTAGGGAAGTGTGTTAGAAGAGGGGGCAACAGCTTTCCCCTGATTTTCAAAGGGGATGAGAATAATAAAGATCTTCCTTTAGATTTGGGGTTTTAGCTTTGAAATGCTATTCCCAGTCTCTTTCTTCAGCTCCAATGTGCAGGTAGAATGAATGATGGAGGCCATGTAAGCTTCATGTGCCTCTGGGATGGTGAACAGCCCAGGCCTCTTACAACTGAGGACAGCATTCAGGGAGGAGAAAAGATGGCATATTCATGCAGCAAGAACTTACTAAATACCTACTGTAGGCCAAGTTCTAAAGACCCAAAGGCCAAATCCAAGTGGCTCCTGCCCTCAAGGACCTTCCATTCTATTGGAGGAACCATGTGTTTGTACAAATGTTCACCAAATCCTGTCTATGGCAGTGACAGCTGAGTCAGCCAAAGGGCAGATTAGGCTCAGTCTTGTCTAGGAGGTGACATGAGCTAAGTGTTTGAAAGAATCTGGCATTCTAAGAGGGAGAGATGGGGAGGGAGGGAGTTTCAGGCATTGTGGTAGAATGGCATGTCATGTACACTGTGAAGAGGCCAGCTGGAGCCAGACTATCAAGGGCTTTCCATGGCAAACGGAGGATTTTATCTTCCCTCTTAGAGGTAATAGGGAGCCACAGGGGCTTCATGAGTGAGGGAGTGATGTAGGCAGACCTGCTTTTGGCAGCTGTATGGGGGATGGGCTGGAGAAAGGAGAGTGGTGAAAGTGAAACTCCAATTATCCATAGAGTGAGGTGAGTAGGGCCTCAATGAGAGGTGGCCAGGGGAGTGAATGATGAGATAGGCATTTGAGATGTGGTACAGTTAAACTGACAAATCAGTGACCCACAGGCAGGTGCTGCAGGCAAAGCCTTTTATTTTCCAGGGAAGAAAGAGATCACTCTCACTTCTCTCCCAAACAGAGCAAATAGTGCTTTCAGGGCCCAGCACCTGACTCTTCTTTTTTTTCTTTGGGCTTATGCAAGTTAGTGGGCAACCACAGAGTTAGCAGAGGCAGCAGCAGTTGGGAGACCAACAGAGATGCCCTATGTTTACAGCCAAAATACTGAGTCATCTTTGATGCAGTTCTGAGCACAGTGTCATGGTGGGCATTTAATGATTGTTGATTGACTGATTTGAGCAATGGGGACAATGAGCATCTTCTCTGAGTTCATTCACTTTGATAAGGTTTTCTGTGACTTTCGCCCAACAATGCCCTAAGCTACTGATAACTGGATTTCTTTCCAAAGAAACACACAGAAGGCAGCATCCTTCTCTTAAATCCTTACTGAAACAACCCACAAGATGAACAACTTAGGCAATCACAACAGGGCCAGGATCAAGCCCGTTTATACTGACCTGGCTGAGGCCATCCACAATAGGGCAGCTTTACCTTGGGCTGACCCAGTTCACACAGACCAGTCTTTCCTGCACAGAACCTTACTGGGAAGAACATTGTAAGAGACTGGGTCAGAATGCTGCAGAATGGATGTGTCCAAGGCTGCAGGAATGAGGAGAAATGCAAAGAAGCCCCTGAACTGCCCTCCCTTCCAGTCATTCATTCTAGCCCCCAGGGGCCAAGGTTCAAATACATGCCCAGCCAGATGTGAAGAGTGCTCAGAGCATGGGGAGACTTTCCTTGTGGAGGGGAGCTTCCCATTGCTCTGGCTCATGGGCATCATCTGTCATGTAGGCACCTGGACACAGTTTGAGAAATTAAAAGGGAGTTTCATGAAAGGATTGAAGGGGGGGAGAGAACTCAAATAAAAATACATTTTGAAAAAGACACCTTCCAGTATGGAATGTGTTCCCAAAGATCAAATGAGATGTTTGTAACAATTGCTTATCACAGTATCTGCTCATTATCTTCTCTCCATTCCCTCTCAATGTGCTGCAGAGGAAAGCGCAGTGTTTGGCAAGTCTGAGGACCTGAGGTCAAATGTTGACTATACAACCTATCACCTATGGGATCTCTCAATTTATTTAACCTTCAATGGCTCTCAGTTTTCTCATTTATAAAGTGGCCGGGAATGGGAGTATTTAATTAGATGAGCTCTGAGGTCTCTCCTGGATCTACAGTTTAGATTCTTTAGCGATTCCGAGACAACCCCAACAGGCAAGTTTGTCTTCACCAAACGGGGCCCTTCCCTCCGCTCTGACCTGCTTCTTTCTGGTAGACACAGACATTGTTCTTTAACCCGCCTCCTCTGATACCTCTCTGATGCTACTCTCCATGGTGCCTCCCCCCAGAAGCTCCATGATGCTGCTGTCCATGGTGCTGCCTCGAATTTATGGGTGAAGTTGCTCTCCATGGTACCGCCTCCTCTGCCTCATGTTTATGGGTGAAGTTGGTCTTCATGGTGCCTCCCCAGAAGCTCCACTATGATGCTCTCCATGGTGCGCTTCCTATTGAGCTCTGCCTCATGTTTATGGGTGAGGTTGCCTCCTCTCTTACGCCTACCTTGTGAGGTTCCTCTCCATGGTGCTGCCTTCTCTGCCTTGTATTTATGGGTGAGGTTGCTCTCCAACATACCTCCCCACAAGCTCCATGATGCTCTTGCTCTCCATGATGATGTCTCCTTTCTTGAGGCTGCACCTCATGCTTGATGGGTGATGGTGCTCTCTGTGGTGTTTCCTCCTGCCGTTTTGTGTGGCTTCCATGAGCTGTCCAGGTATGGGATTAGAGAACCTAAGATTTAGAGCTGGAAACCTCAGGGGTCATCCAGTCCAACCCTTTCATTTTACATGTGAAGAATCCAAGGCTCAGGGAAGCTGTCACTCATCAATCTGTTAGACCTTTTTTGCCTGCCAATCCTCTGCCACTGCCTGGAATACATCACCAATTCCATATTCAGGAGGAACTGGGTAAGGAGAAAGTTCTAGAAGGAACAAGAAAGATCTCTCCCACTTGAGGAGTCACTGAGGAGCAGAATGGTAAATTCTAAGCATTTGCCATAATATGACAAAATCCTCCAAATCCCCAAGCTGAAGGCAGAACTATTAGGTAGCCTTGTATGCATTTATGTTAAGCAGACCACCTGTCCACTAAACATGAGGTCTGCTCCCTCAGAGTCCTGGCTTCAAGGATGCCAAGCATGACAGAGTTCAATGTGCCAACTCAGACCTAGGATGCATCTGTCTCAGGGCTGTTTATGTTTTCTCATTTTCACAAGGTGTGCTTTGAGAAATGCTGATCCTGAGTTACTGGGATATTCTCCTTAGTGTCATGAAAAGATATCTGGGGGGGGGGGGGAGACATTCTTGTGGGGAAGGGAAGAGGATAAACAGTGCTTTCTGAAACAGTCCACATGATAAGCCTAGCTGCTGCTGTGCCCTCATTAGCAAGCTTCCTATGGACTCGGGACACCACTAGAAAGGACCTTTGGTCCACAGAAATTTCAGTATTTTTCCCTCTTCTCCTCCATTCCCACCAAAACAAAAAGCAACTTTCCTAAAATCTATTCCAAACCTGTATAACTCAAGGTGATCTTAGAGGGTGACCTTTATTTGAAAGAAAAGGAACCTGAGGCCCAGAGGGAAAAATCAGACAAAGTTGGCATCAGACAGAAGCAATTCTTTCAGGATATTCCATTCCCATGTGCCCAGAGGAACACAGGTACCCATGGAAAGAGAACAATCACTTTCCCTGCAATAACCACCCGCAGCATTCCAAAAAGCATGAGAGCCATAAAATAGCCATATGACAAATGCCTTACAAATTCTGGCTCATTGGATAGTGCAAATGACCTCAGCAGAAAACAACAGTTCAGTGTCTCTGGCTCTGCCCTGGCATCTCTCCCAAAGAGGATGATTTCAGGAGCTACAGAAAAAGTGGGTGCCTCCCCCCACCAATCTTGCTTTCAGACACTGATGTCAACAGGCAGTCTGCTTCCCCACCATCACAAGAATTCCACATATGGCCTGGTCGCCTGCCATGTTGAGGATGATGGACAAAGAAGAGCAAGGTTGGGAGAGAACTATGTAATGAAGAACTAAGCACAATTAGAGAAATAATAAACAGTAATAATAAGATTCATGTGGAGAGACACATCGTCAAAAATATTAAAGGAGTTAATGAAAAACAGTGGGAAAGAAGTGGGCCTGGCAGCACCAGATCTCAAACTATACTCAAGAGCCACAATCATCAAAACAATCTGTATTGGGTTAGATATAGAGAGGTTGATTAGAAGAATAGATTAAGGTGCTGAAGGGGGCAGTGGCCCAGTGTTTGATAAACCCCCAAATCCCAGAACTCACTATTCAGCAAAACTAGGTGGGAAAACTGGAAAGCAGTCTGGAAGAAACTATGTGTAAACTAATATCTCACACTGTTAGCAAGTCAAGCTTCTAGTGGGTACAGGATTTAGACATAAATGCTGACATCACAAGCAAATTAAAGGAACGTGGAAGAAACCACCTGTCATATCTGTAGATATATGAAGAGGTCATGACCAAACAAGAGAGGTGTTCTCAGAGGATGAAATGGACACCTTTGATGACGTATAATTAAAAGTTTTGAAAAAGAAGACCTATGAAGCTACAATTAGAAGAGAAGCAGGAAACTGGGAAAAATATTTGTAGCAAGTTTCTCTGATGAATGTTTTTTCCCCCTAATATGTCAGTAACTGATTAAAATGTATAAGAATAAGAGCCATCCCCCGATTGATAAGTGGTTAAAAAATATGAATAGACAGATTTCAGTCCAAGCTATAATGAGCCATGTTAAAAATGCTTTAAATCACTAATAATTAGGGAAATTCAGATTAAACCTCTGGGGTATCACTTCATATTCATCAGACTGGCTAAACTGACAAAAAAGGAAAATGACAAATGCTGGAGGGGATGTAGAAAACCAATACTTTAAAGTACCATTGGTGGAGTTGTGAACTGGTCCAACCATTCTGGAAGGAAATTTGGAAGTAACGCCCTCCCAATTATTAAATTATGTTTACCTTCTAACTCAGGGATACCACAACTAGCTCTGTACCCAAAAAGATCAAAGAAAGAGGAAAAGGACCTATATGTACAAAAATATTGATAGCAGGTCTTTTTGTGGTGGCAAATAACTGGAAACTGAGGGAATGCCCTTCAATTGGGGAATCACTGAACAAGTCATGGTATATGAAAGTGATGTAATATTAATGTGCTATAAGAAATAATGAAGGGGGAAGTTTTGTTGAAACCTCGGAAAACTTTTATGAACTGATGTAAACTGAAGTGATGAGAAATGAGAGAACAATTTACACAAGAACAAGAATATTGCAAAGACAAACAACTTTGAAAGACTTCGGAAGTCGATCAGCTCAAAGCCCAAGCACAATTCCAAAGAACTAAGGATGAAGTGTGCCGCCCACCACCAGATGGAGAGCTCACGGACTCAGCATGCAGATTGAGGAATCATTTTTTTTATTGCTCCCTCAACATGGCTAATACAGGAATTGGTTTTGCTTGATTAGATATTTGTAATGCTTTTGTTTTTCTGGCTTTCTAAATGGGAGGTGAGATGGAAGGAATTTGGAAATGAAAATAAAGTTGAATTCAAAAAGGAAAGAAAAGAAAAATAATCACTTCTAGGAAATGACAAACGCTACATCACAAAGTCTCAAAATGCTTAAATGGCCTATATTTGTGCCAAAAGTGCACACGGAGAAATCTTTTTTGAATAATGTAAATATATCCATCACAGAAATAACCAGATTTATTTCAGCAACAGCTGCCAACAATAATACCACCAAATGAGGGAATTTATTTTCCAATGAAAATGTTCAAGTTATTTTTGCTTAGTCCAGGGGGAAATGTCACCCTGTGTGTAACATCCCCACCCCCACTACAGCCATAATATCATCCTCTCATTTTTTTCTTGTGTTGAGATCCTAGTAAGAAGGAATAAAGTTGAACTTGGTAGTAATAGTAAATTCAGGATCAAGTCACTCATAGAAAAAAACCCATCATAAGTGGCCCTGAGATGACACCTTCAACTGTTTACAAGATGGTTTTTGATAACCACAAGCAAAGTGGGAATGGTTGTTTTGAGGTCAACCAGTCAGTCAACAAGCATCTTAATGCACCTACTATGCTAAGTGCTGAGGATACGAAGAGAGGAAAGCATAGTCAGAAATTAGACTTCTTAATGAATGTATGAACTGACCATGAATGTACCTTTTGAAGGGTCCCCCCATCTCAGCATACAGCTCAGAGACTAGTCTATGCATTCTCTCAAAACAAGGCCTTTGAGCCAGCTTGACATCCACACAGTGAGTAAGGGTGCCGCCATCTTTCCAGGCCCCCAGGCTCCAGTCTTGGGATCACCTTCTGTTCCTCTCATTTATCACACATTCTCCAGTCTCTTGGCAAGTTTTCTTCCTGCCTTCACCCTGCCTCGTGTGTGTGTCGCTCACATGTGGGCATGTGTATGCATGTGTATGTGTCTGTATGTGTGTGTCTGTATGCATGTCTGTCTGCGTGTGTGTCTGTGTGCACACATGTGTATATGTATATTGTGTGTCTGTGTGTATGTGCCTGTATATGTGTGTGTGTGTGTGTGAACATGTGCATATTCCCTTCTCTCCCCCTGCAGTCATCAGGCCCTCTTCACATCTTGCCTGAACTATCACAAAGGCCTTCCAAGCATTCCTCTGCCTCAGGTCTCTTCCCTCTTCAATTCAGCTTCCACTCAGCAGACAAAATGATTTCCCCAAGTGTGGGCTTGACCGTGTCACCCCTGCTCAATAAACCTCAGTGGCTCCCTATCACCTCCAGACTAAAATGCAAAGACTGCTGACATTCAAGGCTCTAAGTAGTTTGGCTCTGTCCCACCTCTGTAGTCTTGCATCTTACTTCCCCCTCCATGCACTCTACCTCTAGACTTTATGTTTGCATCCCCAGTACAACCAGGCAAATCCGTAGGCTGCTCCTTCCATCCTATACTTCATCTCCAGCCTACAATCAGTAACGCTTATTAAGCACCTCCAGTGTGCCGGGCCTCATCCTCAGGGAGCTTATAGTCAATCCCCATGCCTTTGCATTGGCTCCCCACCTTGGACAGCACTCTCTCTCCCTGCTAACCTCCACCTTGTACCTTCCCTGCTTCCCTCTAGGCTTCCACCATTAGAGTGTGACATCCTTACAACAGGGGTCTTTCCCCCTTCTATCTGTATCCCCAGGGCCTGGCACAGGGTAAGCATTTAACAAAAGGCTTGCTAATATCTTACCTTGTCACTGTCTCAAGAAGCTTCAAGAGATCCCTACTGTCTCCAGCACACAATGTTAATTTTTCTGTTTGATATTTGAAGCCTTAAGCAAGGTGGCTGCCAGGCTTCATGGAGGTCAGGCGACACTCTTCAACCACTGGATGATTCCACAAACCTGGCCTTTGTGCTGTTCTGCTTACGGGACTTGTCACCACTATTTTTTCAGGAGACAGAATTCCTTTCTTTCCAAGGGGCAGGTGCATCAGTACCTCCTCTAGGAAGAGGAGCTTTTAGCAACATTATCATTTGGGCCCACACCTCAGGAGGAAGCAGTCACCCCATGTGACAAGTCTGCCAAG
Source organism: Petaurus breviceps papuanus (assembly GCF_028583685.1). Taxonomy (NCBI): domain Eukaryota; kingdom Metazoa; phylum Chordata; class Mammalia; order Diprotodontia; family Petauridae; genus Petaurus; species Petaurus breviceps. Next base: position 512,651 of record NW_027186352.1, read on the forward strand.
GTTCTGTTGCCTCCTGGATCTTTGCCTTGGGAAGAAGGCCCATCTCCCTCTTGTGCCTTGGTTCTCCTCAGCAAGGAGCCCTTCTCATCTACTAGTGCTCTCTGCCTCTTCCTTGGACCCCACCTGGATGGTCTCTCCTCACCTAACAATACTTGTGGGCTCCCAGTCTCACTCTCTGCAGAGCACAGAGCTCACTGTGCTTGGTCCTTGGCTCCCAGGGGACTCAGCAGCTTCTCTTCTGGGCCACGTTTCCACTTCTCTAGTCCTCCTACCACTGACATCTCCCAACAAATGGCAGGACTCCCTGCCTCTCCAGCTTGGTTTCCTTCTTGATTTACCCCCCTAAAGGTCTCTTCCATTTAAAAAAAAAATACATGTCATTCTCCTGATACCTATGGAGTGGAGGAGGCTGTTTGTCATTCAGAACCCCAATAGTTTCAGCCACTTGGCTGCACATACCACACAGGCCACCATCTTCTCTCTTGGCCTCCATTTCCCTCAGTCTACACAGTTGCTAGGATTCCTGCCAGCACTGACCATCTCATGCCTCAGCAGCCCGTAATGCTGGGCAGGACTCAATGGAAGGGGGTGCTTTAATCGACATGGCAAACCAGCAGCCCTTACACAGCTTTCTCACTCTAAAGCTAGGGGTTATCAGCTTCTTGGTTAAATTTTTCAGTTTATTTATAAATGTTTCAGTTTCTTAGTTGAGCTTCAACACTCCCTTCCACTGCCTGCCCAAATCCAAGTCTCTGTAGGAAACCCTTGATGCTCCTGGACTCCAGGAGCCCAAATCCTTTAAGGAGAGAAGGCAACATTTACAAGAGCCAGGCGACCTCCAAAGCCAGCTGCCGATTTACTTCTGGGAGTGGGAGAGCAGGGAGAGAAGAGGAAGGAAGAGGAAGAAGAGTGCCAGGCACTGTGCTGGGGATACAGAGAAAGGCCAAAGCCAGCCAAGGAGCTCACAGGTCAGCTCGAGAGCCAACAGGCTGTTTAACCAGGGACAGTTTAGCTACCGACAGGATGAAGTGGAGAGGCTCAGCAGAGGGCGGACAAAGGCAGAACAGGGCAGGGGGAGGCTTCCCTCTCACAGAGCTCTTCCAAGGCAAATCAAGGAAGAGAATGGCAGCAGCTGGTGCCAACACCAGCTCTTACTTACTTCAAATGTATTTCCTGTTATGTCGAATTCTGGTGGAACGAAGGCACCTTCAGGATCATCTGGGAAAGGAAGAGAGACAGAGATAAATAACTTTGTACCACCCCCTCAAGTGAACCCAAAGCCCATGGCTAATTCCCTTCTGCACTGGAGCAGTGAGCAGCAGCGACAGCAGCAGGAACCTGAGCTGGGATTTGTGCCGCAGGATGCATATAGTTTCTCCTGAGGACTCGGGAGAAGGTCACATGTAGAGACCAGTCCCCTGAAGGATTGACTCATCCCATTGAAGAATGAATTCTGTGCTTAGGGATTCCTTTCTTCTACATCTGCTAAGGCATCCAGCCTCAGCTGAGCTCAGTGCTCACCCTGCTTTTAGCTTGTTCTCAACCATGATTCCTGCCCCATATGTGCCTCTCCAAGAAGTTAAAAAAAATGTCACTGCTCTCTGGCCCCCAAATTCTCAAAGCTTGTTCTCTTGGAGGTGAGGAGAAACAGGGCCACAGGAATGTCAACTGGCCCAGCAATAGATTTCCACTGGACATGGAGGCTGCTGGGAACAGAACTTTTACTTTGAATGGAAAACTTGATTTCCATTTATTGAGTTGTGAGAATCAATGGAAACAGACATGAAAAGCCATGAGCTCTCTGGGAAGAAGGACACAAATGCCCTGCTTGGGTTTTGGGTGGAGACTCCAGCACCAGCAGAATTCTTGTTTCTACAATCAATTAAGGGCAGCACCTGTCCCCCAAATGGTTCATGGTCAAGGATCTCCCCCTTCTTCCCCCCTCACCAAAGCACAAAGCAAGTTCAGAGCTTCACTCCTCCAACACAACAATTTCAGCAAATCCAGTAAAATGGATTACCTCTCTTGCAAACATTTGTTGGGACATAATTATTGTGACTAAGCAGAACTACTTCTCACATTCACTGGGTTTCAGTTTTAGTTACATTCATTAAGAAATCATGCTCTTCTATGGAATTACAAGCAGACCCCTGATCCCCACAGGACAGCTAAGCCCAGGCCCTCTTTGCACACCCAGGGCAGTGTAGACATGGTCAGCTGACCCCATGCTCTGGGGGTTCCGGCACTTACCGCTGAGCTGCTCCATGAAGCACACATTGCCATTGGTGTTAAAGGCCAGCGTGTCTGGGGTGATGCACAGAGTCTGGAAGATGGCAGAATGGGCAATGCTCCTCAGGGAACGGCTGCATTCCAAGCACACTGCCCAAATGTCTTGCTCTGTGAGGCAGCTGTCTCGAAGGGACAGGATGTCAGCAAGTGACACATTTTCCTGCCAAGATAGGAATTCAAAAATTACTCCACCTCAAGGGATGTGGAAACAAATGGGGGCACAGGGAATCCAGTATAAACAAGACCCCAAGGGTAGTTCTAGCACATTCTTCTGCCTATGGTTGGACCAAAGAGTAGGGGGAGGGGAACGATGGCTGAGAAAGGCTTGCCGTAGCCTGAGAAGGGTGCTACATGCAAATTGAAGAGTTTACATTTAATTTTAAAGTCAACAGTAACACACTAGAGTTTATGGAGCAGGAGAATGATATGGGCAGAGGTGTGTTCTAGAAATAGCATTCTGACAGCTGTGTGAAGGATGGACAGGAGGCAGGAAAACCAAGCAGGAGGCATCAGTGACAAAATATTAATACTGTTCTCCACATTCTAGGCATGTCTGCCAGAAACATTTTCATTTTATTTTATTTAATATTCTAATATCTAAGCATTTCTAGTCTAGAGGAGGAGCTGGTCAAACTGGTAGCATTCCCCCATGCCCTCCCATGTGGCTCTCTAACTCAAGACAATCTGAGGTGACATTTGTAAGAATCTTCAACAAGGAAAAGACCATAAGACCTTCAAATACAGCATTCCTCATAATGGTCACTATGAGTTGCTTCCAGTATCATTCCATCATATCCAGGTTTCCCCAGCAACCTCTTCCCTAATTTCTTAAGTCTTTTTTTTTTTTTTAAGCAATCGGGGTTAAGTAACTTGCTCAAGGTTACACTGCCAGTTATTTCTGGGTGTGGTGCTGAGTATCTGACATCAGGATTCGATCTCCAGGTCATCCCGATACTGGAGCCAGTGCTCTTACTCGCTGTGCTACCTGGCCACCCCTTCAGTCTTTCTTAAAGGAGAAGGTGGGGACTGTTGTTGCACCAAGAAATCCTTTCAAAGTTGGACAAAGAAGAGATTGCCTTAGGTGCCTTTTGGTGAGTCAAGAGTCCAAATCACTTTGGCCATGGGGGAGACAATGACCCAAATAAGGTAAGAGATTCTCTTGCAGGTTTGGTAACAGGGGCAGCCAGGTGGTGTAGTGGAGAGAGCATTTGGTCTGGAGGCAGGAACACTCATTTTCCTGAGTTCAAACCTGACCTCAAACACGTACTAGCTGTCAAATGGGCTGGAGGAGAAAATGGCAAACCCCTCCACTATCTTTGCCAAGAAAACCCCAAATGGGGCATGAAGAGTTAGACCCAACTGAAACAACTCAACAATGACAAGTGCCTACTATTTGCCAGGTACCATGCCAAGCACTAGGGATAAAAAAAAGGCAAAGGCAAGTCCTAATGGGGGAGGGGCACAAACAAGCTCTATATAAATGGGAGATGAGCAGAAGGTAAGGCAGCAATGGGGAAGAAGGTGGTGCCTCATGTGCCCAGAGCATCAGAGAGACTAGAGCTGCTGATGGCAGAATGGCTGGTCAGGAGAGAGGTGGAGGAAGAGGGCTGGGGGCTGGGCTCACCACACTGAGGTCAGGAGCTAAAGGGCCTGACACATAGTAGGAGTTTAACAACTAATTATTGATTGATTGGGGGAGGGAGAGGGTGGCTGTAAAAGCCAAAAAGGATTCTGTATGTGATCCTAGTTTATTGAGAAGTTGTATGTGTGCATGTGCACGCATGTATGTGCACATGTATCCATGAATGTGCAGGTGTGTGCATATGTATGCACATGTGTGTGAGTGCATGTGACTACACTGTGTGTGTGAGAGGGGGAGGGAGAGAAGGGGGGAAAGAGGGGGGGAAAGAGGTGAAGGAGAGGGAGAGGGGAGGGGAGAGGGGGGAGAGAGAGAGATACAGGCAGACCTTCACTTTAGGAAAGCCACTGACGGAGACTGAGGAAGATGGATGGGAGGCAGATAAGCTGACTCCCACCCCCACCTCCACAGTTGCTATTACCATGGTTCAGTTGTGAGACAATGAGGTTCTGCACCAGGGCAGGACAGTGTCAGAGGAGACAATGGGGGGCAGTGGGGACACCTTACAAGAGTAGAAATTAGCTCTATCTGCTCCACTGTGAGGGCCCCAAACACCCACATCCCCAGACTCCCTGGCTGCTAGAAGCTGCCTCCCATTGGAGTATTAGTGGCAAACTCAAGGCACTCCCTCTCTCTCTCTCTCTCTCTCTCTCTCTCTCTCTCTCTCTCTCTGTCATGCTTTGCTAGCAGTGATACCGAATTAAATGTTAAACAGGCCAGGGCCAGAGCAAGGTGTCGAAGTGGGAAGTGGGGAATAAAGCCTGGGCCCATGGGGACCCACTCATCTCTTCCCAGAGGTCAGGTGACATAGCCAATCCCTCAGGCTTTACGGTCCCAAATAAGGACTTGCCAAATCATGATCCCCACCAAGGCAGCAGGACAGACAGACAGATGGCTGCTGGAGTTGTGTGAAACAAGCCCTGGGGAATAGTTCTCAGCTTAGTTCTGAGCTTTTTCTAGTTTTCTTTTCCATGTGAACAGTGCCTGGTTGGGATGTGTGTGTGTATGTATGTGTGTGTGTGAGGTTCCAGCTTTTGGAGGTGGCCTCTTAAAGAGGGATCTAGCAAGCAGTTCATCCTTGACATCAGGGGTGCTGGAAACTCAACCCAATTAGCCCTCCCAGAGGTCTATTGTGGCCTGAGCCAGGGAGGCTCCCAGCCCACCAGGAGCTCCCTATCTTATTGAAAAGAGAGTGTTTCTATAAAGGGCTGGACTTTGAAGGCCTAAAGCAAGTGATCAGCTTGGGGCTTCTGGTCTATCAGGAGCCCCAAAGACTACATCCTCTTGGCTGCCTTCAAAGAGGGACTTGTGAGTTCTCTTTTCCCACAGACTCACTTTTTCATCTTTAACAATGTTTTGTACACACTTGGTAAGTGAGTATATTCATTTCCAGTTTCTGGGATCCTACAGCAGGTCAGGAAGGTTCATTCACTCTGGTTACCAGGCAGAGAATCTGGCCTTTATGATTCCTCCTGTTATAGACCAGCCCTTAGGCCAAGCCTTGCACTTTGGAGGAACCTCTGCACTCCTGGATCCAGGAATACCTACCCTGGGCCTCTAGATTCCTTTCCAGGTGCTTAATGAAGGTCCCTGCCTCCCCAAGCAGCATCACATCTGGCCAAATTTAGGTCCCAGCTTGGATTGGGGCAGAGATTCTGCTAGTCCTGGGCATGGCTTCAGGACCCTGGAGAGGTCTGGGCAGCCAAATCAGCCCAGTGGACTCCAGGCACCCGCTGCACTTGATAAGCAGGCTTTTTTTTTTTCAGTGTCTATTTTCTTTCTCTCATTCTTGGGGCCTCTCTCTTAGGAGATCCCAAAGAAAACATTGGCAAAGTCCTTGGTAGGAGGGAGTCTGTGTTGAGAAGGGCTAACTGGTCACTCCCTCGTCTGAAAAGGGGCCCATGGAACTGGAGACAAGGAGAACCTGGAGAGACTCCACAAATGGAATTAGTCCTGAGACTGAGCCAAGGAGCCTCTCTCTGGGTACCTGGCACCCTGGCCTTATGTAAGCTCGGTGCAGAGTACCAGCCCTCCTCCAGAGTCAACAGGCCTTCACAGAGACAGATTGTGCCCCATTTCCCAACCATGCCAAGTAATGAGGATCGGTATTCTCTCTAAGGTCTCCAGGGGTCCCTCGTGAGTCATAGATCTCTGCAGAGAGGTGGGGGGCACAGGCACGTAGCCCTCCTGGGGGATTATTCTGGAAGGGGCCTCAGAGACCACCTGGTCCACCTTCTCTCAGTTCACAGAAGAGGAAACAGCCTCAGACCAATACAGAGAGAATAAGGAAGCCTGAGCCCTCCAGAAGCAGACAAGCCTTAGGAGAGGGAAGGATTGGGGAGGTTGAGGGGACATCAAAGATCCAGTCCTGGCTCTTGGGTTAAGACTGATCTGATGGGATCTCCATGGCTTAGCAAGTCTGGGCCCCACTGTGTATAGCCCCACCCATGGGCCAGGGGTTCCCACCCATTTCATAGCCAGGACCGCCTGAGGGGTGATTAACTGAAATGAGATACTTAAGGTCCAAAGGAGGCTGGAGAAATGCTTAGCCCCAATCGATTGAAAGGAGGCCTTCCCTGCTGGAGCCCAGAAATACCAGGACTACCCCCAAAGGCTTCATGGACAGGGGTTTGGGATGGAGACCTGGAGGTTGTGGTGGGGGTGCTGAAGGGATCCCTTCTCTTTACAGCCCAGAAGCTTCTCCACTTCTCCAGCCTGTCTCTGGCTGAGCCTAAGGGAGGGAGGCAGTAGCCTGGAGGTCCTGGTTCTGGCCCAGCCTCAGCAGCCATGGCTGGGGGGGGGGGGGCAGCAGCCTGGAGGTCCTGGTTCTGGCCCAGCCTCGGTTGGGGGTGCGGTGCCGGGTTCTAACGGGGCTCCTGCAGTCCTCTTGGCTCTTAAGGGGTGGGTGCCCCACGGAATTTGCCAGAAGCCCGAGCCATGCCATTGCCCACCATCTCCCAGAGTTCGAGGCTTCGGGAAGGGTTCCGGGGGACCCTGGGAGGGGTGGGTGGAGGAGAATGCTCCGAACTGGGGTTATCCCTGCGCCCTGATGCGTGGCACTCAGGAGGTGTCCCGCAGCCCCATCAGCTTTCCCGTTCCGGGGAGCCTCCTGCCCTGGGGGGTCGCGGCGGGGTAGGGACCCCCCCGGGGGGGCAGGGGCCCCTGTCGGCCCCGCCCCGTCCCGGCCCGCCCCAGGAGGGGAAAGTTGGGCAGCCTGAGGCCGGGCGGCCCCTGCGGCTGACAGCCCTGCCCCTGCCGGGGCCTCACCTCGTCCTCCAGCAGGGCCGGCAGCGGCTCGAAGTCATAGAAATCCTCCTCCTCCTCCTCCTCCTCCTCTTCCTCCCCCTGGCCCCCGTAGAGCTTTGGCTGCAGCGGCTCGGCCAGCTCGGCGTCCATCGCGGCGCTGGGACGGATGGAGTGGCGGGGGGCTCCGCGTGCCGCCCCTAGGGCCGAGGTCTACGGCCGGGGCCGCCCTGGGGACCCGAGGATGGTGTGCCTGGCGGCGGGGAGGGAGACCGTGCCGAGGGCGGCTGCGGGGTGGGCGACACTGGCCGCCGCTGAGCTCAGCTCGGCGCCGTGCCGACCTCAGGCCCTCCGCTGCCTCTGGCCCCGCTCGCCAGCCCAGCTCGGGCTACGGACGCTGCGCCACCATGGCAACGCGGGAGCGCTCGCGGGAGCGCGCGGGGGGCGGGGCGGGGGCTCTGCCCCCCCCTTCCCTGCGGGGCTGTCCGCGCTGGCTCCGCCCCCGCCCGGCTCCTGCCGCAGTGACCACCCCTTCCCCCGCCCTCGCTGTCCTTGGGGAAAGGGGAGGCTTTGGCTTTGGCCGAGTGCGGCGGGCGAGGGGCGGGGACCGATTGACCTCCTGCGGTGGCGGGGGGGGGGGGGGGTGACGGGGGTCTGGCCTTGGACGCTGCAGCTCCCCCTCCCCAGCAGCCTCGGGCCCTGGAGCCCCGACGTGGGCCGCCCCTGAAGTGCCAGGACCGGTGGCCCGACTTTGGGCCCCTCTGCCCTGATTCTCTAGCGCTGGAACCCGGAGTCCTGACTTCGGGCCTTCAGTGGTACCCTTACTGTGACGGTTTCGTTGGGGGTGGCACAGTAGGGAAAGGGGGGCACATCCTGCGGTCTGTCTCCATCTCCCCGGCTCCCCCCTCCCCAGACCACCAGGTCAGATCACTGACCGGGCAGTGGTGGGCTGTGGGGCAAAATGCACGATTACCTTAAAGGGATGATGGGCAGTGAATGGATGGATGGATAGACTGTGATGGACAGCTGAATGAATGAATGGGTGGATGGATGGATGGATGGGTGGGTGGGTGGGTGAATAAATGAATGAATGGGGGTGGATGGATATGTGGATGGATGGATGGATAGATGAATGAATGAATGAATGGGTGAATCTTTGAGTGAATAAATGAATGGGGGTGGATGGATGGGTGAGTGAATAAGCTTTATTAAAGCTTACTGTGTATTAAACACTGCTAAGCATTGGGGATACACATAGAAAAGCCAGAAAGTCCCTGCTTTCCAGGGGTTCCCATTCTGTCCCATTGTATGGGATAAAACACACAAGTTGGAGGGAAAGGTCCCAGAGGCTTTAGCGGGCAAGCCTCGTCTTTCATGTTATTCCCGCGGTGAATCCTCCCACATTCTGGATCTCTGTGTTGGTCACTGAGCTTGCCCTTGGTCAGCTTTGCCCTCTGCTACCTCTTATGTGCCAGTTTCCCCACTTTGTCCTTCCCTGTGCCCATGGCTCCTTCTCAGCTGTCTTTGGGCTAGGGGATCTTAAGCTATACCTCCTCATCAGAAGGGTCCCCCAAAGACTTGCTCTAGGCCCTCTTCCCTCACTTTTCTCACTCTGTGATCTCATTGGCTTCCACGAACATCCAGATCCACAGTTCCTTCCTTGGTTTCTCTCCTGAGCTCTGGACCCCCATTGTTGCCCACTGGACATCTGGCCCTCATCGCCCATTGTCATTGCAAAGTGGAGGATGTCCCCTCCTCCAGACTCCCCCCCCCCCCCCCCCCCCCCCCCCCTGGGCCACCCCCCCCCCCCCCCCCTTTCCCATGCGGACCCCCCCAAAGTGGGGCACTGTTTTCCCCCCCCCCCAGTTCTCCTGACTGGTGGGACCCTGTCCTCTTCCAGTTACTGCCACTCATCAGCCTAGACACTCTTTTCTCCTCTATTCTCAGTACTTCCCCGCCCCAACCAATTGCCAGGTCAAGTTCTGCTTCTACAGCAGTCCTGGCATCTGTAGCAAGGACTATTTCATTTTGACTGTGGTTTCCCCAATCATAGATGCTTAATAAATGTTTCTCAAAGGTTGAATGAAATATGAGATGAAGTATGCACACAGGAAACTTTAAGTCCGATGGTGTAAAGTGGGGCACTGTTTGTTGCAGAGGTTTCACATCCTTCAAAGTCAAGAAACATGATTTGGTTCCCCCTGGGTGGAGGAGCCAGTGTGCTCTGTGCTGGGTGCTGGGGAAGGGCTGACACTTAGTCAAGCCTCAGTGCTCACCTTCTTGGAATGGTGTCCAGACTGATTGGGGCCCAGGACCCAAATAGGTCCTCCACCTTCCCCCACAACTATCGATCTACAAAGTGTCCGGACACTCAGAGCTGAGGGACTCCGGATTTCCCTACTGTTCTTGTGGAATAAAAAAGTAACAAGTCAATTAGGGGCTGATCGTGGCTGTGTGGGAGGGAAAATCATGGCTGATGGAAGGGAAAGGGGTATGGACCAACCTGAGACGAGAATTCACTGAAGAGCTGGTGCCCAGCTGGGTTGTGGTAGATCGGTGGGAGCCAGTGGATGCTGAGCCCTTTCTCCAACCGAGGGCTGCTGGTCCTACTGTCTCTTTCCTTGCTTGTTTTGTTATAGGTTGATAACTAGTTCAATATAATTGGCTTCCTTTGGATGGGCACTTAAAAACGTAATTATTACAAGGGGGTCTATTGACTTCCTAGACTGTCTATGGGGTCCAGAATGCAAACGAGGCCTCAGGTCTTTCTACATTTCCCACGCAAGAGTGCAGCCCTGAACTAGAGAACCTTAACCCTTTGTCCGTCCATCTGTCCCTCCGGCAGTCCCTCTCTCTCCCCTGCAGGCTCTTTCCTTGTCCACGATCATATTCTCAGCTGGTCACTCCTATAACCTGAATAGTCCCACCCCATACACTCAGCATGTGTCTCCACGTTTCTGTATCAGCCACATTCCTAGCTCTTCCCAGACTGCTGGCAGACGGATCTTACTAAAGTGAAGTTTGATGCCACCCTCTAGTCAATAAACTCCAGTGGCTCAAACACAAAAACCCTCTGCTGGGCATTCCAAGCCCTTTCCAGCCTCACCCCTCCAACTCTCTGGCCTTCTTACATCTCACTCCCCAACACATGACCCTCCTCCCAGTGAAACTGGCTTCGTTGTCCCCAGGGCCAGACGCTATCTCTAGGTTTCCAGGTGTTGCCTTTTTTCCCCCTTCTAAAAAAAACGTTTTTTTAAAATAAGTTTTTATTGATACTATATTTTTTACATCACCATAGTATCTCATGCATCGCACTTCCTCTCCTCCTCAAAGAGCCAGCCCGTATGACAAATAGTATTCTTTTAGAGAAGTAAAAAGTCAGCCCAAGTGATGGATACATTGAGAAAGGCTGAGAATATGAGCCGCGTGTGCCATTTGTGGACTTCCCCCTTCCACAGAGAGCTGGGGGCCAGGCCTTCTCATCTCTGTGCATCCAGTCCTGCTGAAGTTTTATCTTTGGTAACATTCACTTTTGGTTTTTGGTGTGCCATCGTTCTTTCCATTTACGTTGTTACCATTACTGTATCTGATATTTCTCGGCTCTGCTTTTGTCCTCCGCATCAATCCAAATAGGTCTTTCCAGGTGCCTCTGGATTCAAGCTGCCCACCATTTCTTGCGGCACAGTGATATCTCATTGCATTCACGGACCACAATTTAGCCACATTTAAAAGTTAATAAAATCAGTAATATAAAATGCTGACTTTGCAATTTATGATGTTCAGTGTGTGCAAGATAGTTAATTATTTCCTTATGGTAAAGAAGCTCCCAAGCATTTTTTCATGACTTGTACTTTTTGTTTCAATGTGTATATGCAGTGGCTTAGACTGAGGTTTGATTTTTGGTTGACTAAATGTACACAAGCATTTATAATTGTTAAGCTCTGAAATTAAAATTTTGTACTGAATTCACCATGGGGAAACTTTAATATGTTGATGTTCTGCTCTGTATGGTTGTTTGTCAAAGTGGGATTTGTTGTGATGCTTCTGCTCTATTGCTTAGGTGTTGTTTGTATATAACAAATAATTCTGATTACATGTGGTGTGCCAAGGGTAAATTTAAACCCCATTCTTTAGGGAAGGTGTTTTACTTATAGTTTATGACAACACTGAATCTATGAGAGTTTAGGGTTTTAGAACGAATTTCTTTCTGTTTTGCCATTATGCTGTTATTAAAAAAAAATGCTAGTAAAAACCAGTCCTACCTCTGGCTCTCTCCATTCACTGTAATATGGACCCCCAATACTAACTACTGTTTGGGGTTTGCTTGATTTGGGAACTGAACTGGGGCAGAAAAAGGGTAACTCTTAAATGTTGATTGGGAAAAGGATTCTTTATATTCAGTGAATGCAGGGTGACAGCCACCTAATTAAGTTAATTTTGCTATACTTAGACTTAACTAGTTTGTTTTACCAGATAACAAGCAAGAAAGGGGTTCTTTTATGTACATGAATGCAGGATGAGAGCCACTAATTTAAGTTTGACTTTGTTATATTTAGGCCAACTAGCTCAATGTTTGTTTTAACTAGTTTAATGCTTTATATTTTAGCTGGTTTAATGCTTGACCAGATTGCAAGTTGTAACTGTAAATGTTTTTTGAGGTTTCAGTTTCCATCATCAAGATCATATAAGCAATCTGTAAATAGTAGAAGCTAGGCATCTTTATAACATTGTCATTGCAATTTATTAACAGATTTTCAGGATAAAGTATGGAGAAATCTGCCTTGGTAAACAAAATGTTGATTTAGGATGGCATAGAGAAACTTAATATTGGGCCTACACAAGCAAAAAATCCCAAAGTACATAGAACATCTAATACACCTGCTTATAAAGAGTAAAACTACAATAAATGTAACCAATGTAACTATACAAGTAAGATAAATGTCTTCATATATTGTATATCAAAAGGGAAAGAAGTCTGTGTCTTACAGCCAGGCCTTTACAAAATTTTCCTGACACTCCACATCTTGGTTTCTGATTCCTCAGTGGCAAAATCCCCAAATATATCATGTGGCATGGCAAAAAAAAAAAAAAAAAGAATGGGCATCTACTTCGTTTCCAATTCTTATTTCCACAAAAAGTGCTGCTATAGCTATTTTGGAGTACATAGGGACTTTTTTTTTTTGTATCAATGGCTTCCTTGTAGAGGAAACTCAATAATGGAGTCCTTGGTTCAAAGGATATAGACATTTTAGTAACTTTATCTGCATAATCCCAAATTGCTTCCCAAAATGGTTGTAGCATTATGCACAATGTATCCATGTGCTTACCATCCCACAATTCCTTTAACATTGACTTGCCATTTTTGTCAGTTTGCAGTGTGTGAAGTAAAACTTTGGATTTTTTTTAAATTGGCATTTCTCTTATTACTAGGGATTTAGAGCATTCTATACTGTGAAGTTCTTTTGAGAATTTGTTCATGTCCTTTGACCATTTATTTGTTGGGGAATGTGTATTATCTTACATGCACTTTGTAGTTGCTTATATACGTTGGACACCAAACCCCTATTGGGGAAATTGGATACAAGGATCCGTCCTGTCCCCCATTTGCCCACTTCCCTTCATATCCCAGACACAATAGTGTTGTCTGTGCAGAAGCTTTTTGGCATCGTGTCCTCTCCCACTGTAAACACAGTATTATGTTCCTTCACTTTGTTCTTTGTTTTAAGTTGGCCCTGTTTCCACTGACTCTATTTCCTTCCACTTGGATCCCCTCTTCTTGTTTGTTCTGCCTTCCTCTTTTGTTTGTTTGTTTGTTTTTGCTTTTTGGAGGGGCAATTGGGGTTGTGACTTGCCCAAAGTCACACAACTAGTAAGTGTTAAATGTCTGAGACCAGATTTGAACTTAGGTCCTCCTGACTCCAGGGCTGGTGCTCTATTCACCGAGCCATCTAGCTGCTGCTCTGCCTTCCTCCTTAGGACTTGCTTTATCACTTCCTCTTTTATCTTTATCTGGTTTTATATTTCTCCCCCATCTTCTGTCTTCTCATTTAGCGATGTAGATTCTGCCTTTCTCTCCTCCTCTTTAGCCAATCCTGTTTCATTTTTAAATTTCACTTTTTGTCCCCTTTCCCACAAGGATTTCTCTTCATTAACCATGTTCCTTTCTGTTTACTCTAGACCTTCCTTTTCTGATTTAGGACTCCTATGATTGCCTGATCTCTCTTTTTCTCTATATTCTTCATGTAGCCCAAACCTCCAAAGCATCCCTTCTAGGCTCTTCCTGTAGATGCTTTCTGCCACTGCCTTGGAGAACTTGCGCCATGGATTCTCCTTTTCCATAGTGCCTCTTTTCCAGAACAATGTCAATTATTGCAGGTATTGGAGAACACTCTGCCTCCTGGTCCCTCCTCCATCAGGTCCCTGATTATGTAGCTCCCTTCTTGTTGACCTCCTCTCCTACACTTAATCAGAAATCTCCTCCTTATGTCAGTCCTCTCCCAATTCTCCAGTCGCCCCCAGGGCTTTCCATTCTTGAGCTCCACCCAAGAACAAGCAGACTATTTAAACACCAGATCCACCAGGCCTCATCTAACTGTAAGGTCCCCATCTCCTTTCACCTCCCATCTCTCTTCACTCACTCAAAAGCAGAGACTCCTCCTGCCCTCCAAGTAAGGTCTCTATCTTTTCCTCCTTCTTTCAATCTTTCCCCTGCCTCCTTACCCACTCCCCTGTAGGCTCTTCTTCTTTTTCTGAGACTGTAGAGGTCACCTTCCCCTCATTGCTAGCCTTTTATTTGATCCCACTCATTCCTCTCTGCCACTCTCCTTCCCTCCCTTTTATGTAACCTCTCATTTTCTAATGTATTCCCACAGAAGAAGCCTTCACCCTTAGGCGAGGCATCACCAGCATGTGGCCATAATGCCCCATTGGCTTCTTCACTGCTACCTCTCCCAGATTTCTGCTTTCACTACTATCTCACCTCTATCTCCTTTGAGAAAAAAGTCTCTTATAGGCTCTCTGCTGGCACACTGTTTGCTGTTGCGGTCCTTGCTTGATGCATTTTTTCATTCTTCCTGAATTTCTGTTGTTTAGGGTTAGAGTTAGGGTTGGAAGCATTTAGGGTTAGGGTTAGGGCTAGGAAGTATTCTAGAGGTGTGCAATTAGGGTGAGTTCCAAAGGTGTTCTAGAGGCAAACAATCTCCTCAGTTCTGGTTGTCTTTCTAAAAATATTTCAAGCTATTTTTTTAAAATTGAGCATCCATTTGTCCCATATGGTTAAACTCAGATTTTCAGGGCAGGTCAGTGGGGCTGCATCCTGAGATCCATTGCTCTTTGGAACACATTATTTCATTCTTTTCTCCTTTTTCCTAGTGGTAGTCTTGCATTAATCAAATGTTCTTTCCTTTGTATTTGATGGTCTTTCTCCCGATGGCTTAGAGGGCTTGTTGCTTCTTAGTCAAATTGTTAAATTTAAGCACTACATGTCATAGATAATTTTTTCCTAGAGGCAATGTATGAATTCTTTCCATTGAAATTTCATTTTTTTTTTCCTGTTCAGATGTTCTGGGCTGTTCTCTTCTATTATTTTCTTCATTATGATGTTAAGGATTTTGTACTGTCATGTTTTTCTGGGAGACCTGTGATCCTTAGGTTGTCTCCATGCATTCTGTTTTTGAGATCTGTTTGCTTTGCTGGCATTGTGAGCATATTTTCTCTTAATGTTCTTGTTTTATGCTTCTCTTCTTCTAGATTGCCTTTTACTTCTGTGGATCTGCATTCCTGATCTATTATTCTCTCTTTTGTTTCTTTGGTGAGGCTTGCCAGGGCAGATCCCAGTGTCTTTATTCTGTTCATTATTATTATTATTCACTGTGAAGACCATAAATTCTGTTCTTGTAGTTCTCATTTCTCTTTTGAATTGCTCAGGAACAGTGTGTAGTGATTGTTGTGATTCCATGTTTTCCTGAAATTCCACAGGGTCCTATGTCTCACCAAGTGTTGAATCATTTTCCTTCATTTTGCAGTATTTATTCCTAGATGCCTGAACTCATTTATTAGATCTGGATGACATATTTCCTTCCACTGTTACTATTTTCCCTGTTGATTTATGTTTATGCTCAAGGTCTTTGAGATTTCTTCTTGGAAACTTTGATACTTCCAGTCTTTCTTCCTCCTTATTTTCCTTATTGATCACTTCTGACTCCCTCCACTCTGAAGGGGGATTCCTTAGGGGCTGGATTTCCAAACACTTCAGCCTCCACCTATACTGGGCAGCATAGAGCTCTGCCCTAAAGTACATTTTGGGTATTCAGAACTGGTCCCACCTGAATTCTGTTTTCTTTCCCTTAAGTTTGGTCTCTGGTCCTTGGTGTCTTATCCTGGTGCATTGTACCCTTAGTTCTCTTGCTTGGCACTAGCAGTTCCCTACCCTGGCAGTTCAGAATCTTGCTACACTGGTAATTCAAGGTTGCTGCCCTCAGCAGATTTTTGCTCCTGAAAGGCTGTGGTCAACCTGGCTGTCAGGACCCAAGAAAACTGCAGCAGCCTGGAGTAGCACTGGAAAGAGGGGGAGGGGGAACATGAGTGTAGGGGTGGGTTTTGATGTAATTTATGTCATGTCTCTGGGTCTACTGGTGTCTCCTTGCTTTTGGTAGTATGGGAGAGGGGTGCTGAGTGAGGTCAGAGTCAGCAAGTATTAGTTCCTGGCTTTGCTTTTTTTTTAAACCTTCTTTTGGATTTTGGATGTGCTAGACCATGGGAATGACTAAAATTGCTTTACCTTTGGCACATAATTTCTGTTTTGGAGAGGTTTGAGGAGTCATGGGGATTGGAGAAAATGTCTAGTCTCCCATAGTGTTGCTCATGTCTGACTCTGGGAATTCTCTTTGGCTACACCCAATACCTGGAAAGTTCTCCCTCCTCATCTCTGCTTTTTGACTTCCTCAGCTTCCTCAAGTCCCAGCTAAAATCTTACCTTTTCCAGGATGTCTTTCCTGATCCCCCAACTTCTGGAGTCTTCCCTCTTGCTAATCTCCAATTTATCCTGTTTATGCAGTTATTTGCATGCTTTCTCCCCTATTAGACTGTGAGCTACCTGACAACACAGACATTTTTTTTTTGGCCTTTCTGTATTCCCAGTCCTTAGAACAGTGCCTGGCACATAGCAGCACCTGAATCAATGATTATTGATTGACTAAAGTCATTAACATCACAGAACATGAAAAAAATAGATCCTGATGGAGCCCACAAAAGTGGGGCCTAGACTTTCCTTCATTGCTGGGCTCCCCTTAATCATTCCCCTTTGCAAAACTTCCCTAGGTTCAATCCCTTTTTTTAGGATTCCCCACAAATGTCTAATGCATCAAATCACCTAGGACTAGCAGTTGACTTAATTAAATGGAACATGAAAACAAATGCCAAGGAGCATTGCTCAGCTTATCCCCAAACCCCACAAAACTACATAACACAGGTGAGCTGTTCAGTGGATGGAACCCTAGGCCAAGAGTCAGGAGGACCTGAGTTCAAATCCAGCCTCAGACACTTCCTAGCTATAAAACCCTGGGCAAGTCACTTTACCACTGTCTGCCTCAGTTTTCTTAACTGTAAAATGGGGATCATAACATCACCCAACTCCAAGGGTTGTTGTGATGCCTGAATGAGACAATATGAACAACATTCTTAGCACAGTGCCAGGTATGTAGCAGATGCCACACACGTGCTTTTCCCTTTCCTCGCCTCCTTTCCCAGGTGACCATATCACTGGTGGAGAGAGATCACATAGATACAGCATGTATGACCGGGCGCACATGGTCAAGGACCTGGAGCAGTGGACTCAGACATGGGGAGAGACAATGGAGAGCACAGGATGAGGTGGGTTATGAGTGGGGCATGGAAAAGGGCAGTGAGTCCCAGGAACAGCTAGAACCAGGGTAACTCCTACAGGGCGGGAGCATCCCTGCCCCAGAGGCTGCTCCCCGAAGAGCAGCCAATGGACTATAAACTAAGACTTCGCTTACCAACAGGGAATGGAATCCCGATCTGTGTGTTCGGCGACACTGCCACCTGCTGTTCACCTGCTGAGTCACAGCAGCTATTACGCAGACTTTTCCCTGTAGGGGGAAGGTGTGTATTAGCTGTTTAGTTTCTTGCCTCTGGTCCTTTTTAGAAATACAAATGCAGGCAGAGGACTTCACCTCAAGACTGTCTTTGCTTCTTATGCCTCAGCTGCCACTGCTTGAATTAGGTCTATTCTTGGAACTGGTGTATGAACATTCTTTTCTCAAAATCATAGAATTTGGGAGTTGGGGGGATCTTGAGCCCACACACTGCACCCATGTATCCCTTCATCCCAATCTTCACACTAAGAAAGTCCTCACTATAACTCATCCAAATTCAGGGCCATTCAGCCTTTGCTTGAAGAATTCCAAGTAGGTAGCGGGCTCACCTCCCCTTCTCTTTGTGGACATGTTCCTGACCTCTGTGGCTGGCCTCTTTTCACTCCCCCCACCACTTGTTCCTAGTTCTCTCACCTTTCTGTCTTCCACCTGACAAACCTTGAGACACTTGAAGACACCTATCCCACCCAGGCCAAATAGGCAGACTTCTATCAGGCTATTCTCATAGTATGGGGACTTCAGGCCCCCCATTGTCCTGCTTGCTCTCCTCTGCGATGCCGAAGCTTACTGCCATTCATCTCAAACTGTGGTCCTCAGAACCTAGTCCTCCAGATGAATAAAGTCTGATGAGGGCAGAGGACTGTGAGGCTGTCCTTTCCCTATTGCTTGAAGCTCTGCCTGATCTCAATGTAGCCCAAGAAGGTACTAACTTTCTAGTTTCCACTTCGCACTATTGGCTCCAATTTATCCAGCGGTCCTCTTAGATCCCCAGATCTTTTTCAGAACCACTTCTATCTACTTCTGTCTCCCTCATCTTACACTTGTGATGTACCTAAGTAAGAGACTGCATCCATCTGTATTGCACTTTACCTTTTTAGACTCAGTCTCTCTTTTTTTGAAATCCCTTTGTAGACCAGGTCCTGGACTAGGGTCTGGGGAAGCCATTGTTGTTCAGTCATATCTGACTCTTTGCGACCTCTATGGGGTTTTCTTGGTAAAGATACTTTGGTGGTTTGCCATTTTAGCAAAGGTTTAAGGGTCACATAGGTAGTGGGTATTCGAGGCTGGATTTGAAGTCAGGCATCCCTGACTCCAGGCCCATCACTCTATCCATTGAGCCACCTAGAACAAATGGTTGTTCACTAGAGACTAGTATCTTTTGCGTGAGGGCTGCTGAGCCCTTTTCAAGCCTTTTCATCCACCTTTGGTGTCCACCTGTGTCCCAATTCTCACTTGTGGCTACGAGGCTGTAACATGCACAGCAGTCACACCTCAGTGAATCCATCTTGGCAGACAGGCTAAACCAGGTTGAGGGTAACTGACAGGTCTTAAAGCCATTGGAAAGTTAGGGGGGTGCATGTGAAGACTTCCACCAGTGGAATAGGAATATGAGAACTGTTTGTTCCAATGGCCATGAAGGAGGCTGAAGCAGGTTCTGTGGAACACTTAGAGGTTGGTCAGACATCAAAGACTCTGAGATCTTCCACTGCATCCTGGGTCACGCCCAGTTTTCCTGCCACTGGACTTTGATGACTCAAGAAGAGAGAATGAGGCCAATGACTTTTGTGCAGCTCTGCCTCACTTCAATCCAATTCACTCCAGAGTCAAGACATCACCCCATGATGTCTTTGATACTCTTCGAAGTGGAGGAGGAACAATGGCCATTATACTCAGCCCAGTGCTTTAAAGACCTTTCGAGATCGTTGTCACCCCCATTGGTTAGCTCTCCATCTGAGCTTCGTATCATCTGCAAATCTCATGAGCCTACCATCTGTCTTTATTCAAATCATAAAATCATTAGGCAGCCTAGGGCCACGTACAGATCCCTGGAGCCCTCCACTCAAGACTTGCCATGCTGTCACTGAACCATTCACAATTCCTCTTTGAGTCTAGACACCCCACCAACTCTGAAACCATTAGGCTATATCTCTAAGTCACATATCTCCAGCTTCCACAAGACTAGCATGAGAAACTGCCCAAAGTTCTGCTAGCATCTCAGTAAACTTGGTCCATAGCATTCCCCTCATCTTCTTGTTTCATAATCCTGTTAAAATGGGAAATGAGGTCGGCCTGGCATGACCTGTTCTGAAGAAGCCATGCTGGCTCTTTGGCACCACTCTTTCCCTTTTTGGATGTCCATCAACCATCACTTTGATGATCTTTTCTAAAATGTTGCCAAGAATCAAAGTCAGGGTCTCTGGCCTATGGTTTGCAAACTCTTATCTTTTCCCTTTGAGAACCACGTGAAGATCTTTCCTCCTCCCACCTCATGGACCCCTTCCTGTTTTCTCTGAACTTTCAGATTTCGTTGACTGAGACTCAGTACTGTTCTTTCTGTATCCAAGGATACCATGTATCTGGGCCATGGACTTGAATTCAGCCCCAGGTGCTGGGGACTCCTGCTGAACTTACTTCCTACTTCTTTGGGGGCATCTATTCTCTGCTTGTCCTCTCTGTCCTGTTTCTTCCTTGGCAGAGAGGACAGAAGCAAAATCAGAGTGAATCATATTGCTATGCAAAGCCCCTCAGGGGCTCAACTCAATGAATCTGGGGAGGCTGAGTGGAATCCATGACTTTGTTTCACATTTCTATCCCAAATGCTTCATTTGATTTGCCTCAATCATAATTTCATCCTTTAAAATATGGAGAAACTTTACTGCAATCTCCTATGAAAGTGGTAGCTTCCTGCCATCTCTCAAATTCACTTACATGAACATGCCTGCCCAGACAATGTGTAACTGTGCCAGGCATAGCAATAAGCATTGTATCTCTCCCTTCAACCCAGTGATGCCGCTACTGGCCTACATCCCAGGGGTATACCCCACACAAGAAGAGAAATATAGGCAATGGAAGAATCCAAATAAACCCACCAAATCTCTTCTTCCAAAATCTCACTCTTTTGGTGAGTTCTCTCTGTAGCCCCACACATTTCTCTAGACAATTCCCATTCCCTATCCTCACTGGAATGCTCTCCCTTTGGGTTTTCTGAATTCCATATTTGAGCATCCCTCCTTGGCTGATTTTCTTTGTAGTACTGTAGTCCAGAGGATCTGCCTATGTTTCCTCCAAGCCCTCTGAAATCTGCTTTCCCCAAATCCAATGCATCATCCAACCTTCCAAACTTGCTTTCCTTCATCACACAAGGCAACATGGATCCATGTGATCCCCTCCCTCAAAAGTCTACTCCTTGGTGGGCAGACAGGACAGATTGGCTTTGTTATCTCCCTGAGAGCTGATGCTTTAACAATGGGTGTTTAAATTGAACTGAATCTGGGGGATGGGAGAGCCATACATGGCCATATGCACCATGATCAAGTGATGGATTATCTCTTGTAGGAGACTATAGAAACTCAGATGGCTTTCTCAGCTTTTGAAAGATGAAATTATATTGAGGGCAATCAAATCAAACATTTAGCATAGAAATGTGGAATAAAATCATGGGCTGCACTAAGCCTCACCGGTCTCACTGCATCAAGGTCCTGATGGGCTTCTCATGGCAGTCTGCTCCACTGATATCACTTCTACCTTCTCTGCCAAGGAGGATGGTCTCTGTACCAGAGAAGGTGCTGGAGAAATGTTTAGCATTGATTGATTATAGTTTTGTAACTTTCGGGGCCTCCAAAGGTTCCAAACTGTCCTCCAGAATGGAGTGGCTGGACCAGTTCATTAGTTCACTAACTCCCTAACATTGATGCAAAAATTTTAAATAAATGATTAGTCAAGAGGCTACACAAATATATCATCCTATCCATTATGTCCAGGCTGGCAGGAAGGCAGGGCTGGTTCAACATTGGGAAAACCATAAAGACCATTGACCATATTAATAATAAGAACAACAAAAATAACATGGCTCTATCAGTAGTTGCAGAAAATGGTTTTGACAAGATGGAAAACCCATTCCTGTATAAAATACTAAAACCAGTGAGGAGTAAGTGAAACAAGAATAAATGGACTTTCCTTAAGACAAGGGGAAAATTGAAGTCTGAAAGCGAGAGGCACCATTATGATAGGATCCTTCTGATTCTCCGGTGGTGTTTTTCTGAGATCCTCATGGTCATCGAATGCTTGACTTTCTTCCTTCAATGTCTTAGCTTGGATCTGTCTTCAATTCCTTCTCTGTAGCCATTGTGTTCATTATTTCTGCCAGTATAATTTGCAGTCACTCAGTCCACAATCATTTATTAAGCACCTACTATCCTTCAGACACCACCTAAAAGACCACCCCTGCTTTCTAGGAGCTTACAATTTAACGAGGGATTCAACATGCAAACAAATATGTACAAATAAGCTCTCTCCAGGATACATCAGAAAGAATTAAAAGAAGGAAGGTGCTAGAGTTGTGGGGGTTGAGAAAGGCTTTCTGCAGAAGATAGGATCATAGTTAGAATGTAAAGGAAGCCAGAGAGGTCAGGGAGCAGAGTGGAACAGAGTGGAAATAAGAAGGGCATCCAGAGGAAATGCCCCAAGCTTATCAATGGAGACCCTTGTTAGGAAGAGCCAAAAAACCAGTGTCACTGAGTCGAAGGGTATATTTGGGGACTGAGGTATGAGAAGACTGGAAAGGGAGGAGGGGGCAAGGTTATGAAAGGCTTTGAATGTCAAATGAGGATTTTTGCATTTGATACTGAAGGCAATGGGGAGCCACTGGAGTTTATTAGGTGGGGGAGGGTGACATGGTCAGACCTGCACTTTGATTTAATTCTTTGAATTTTATTTTCAATTTATGGAATAAAACAAGCTTTCTATAACATAGCAAAATAAAAAAAAATTATTGCACATAAAACTGCAAATCTATTATGTACAACTTGCTATTCCTTTTAAATATATGATAAAATTATCAAGTCAATTTTTCTTTCCTTCCCTCACCATTGCCCTGGAGATAGCTACCATTACACACACATGTATGTGTGTGTGTGTGTGTGTGTGTGTGTGTAAAATCATTCTTTACATACTTCTCTTCATCACGTCTTTCTCTGGATGCAGATAGTATCTTCCTTCATATGTTGTTTGTAGTTATTTTGTGTATTTTTAATAGTCAAAATGACTTGGTTGCTCAAAGTTGTTCTTAAACAATGCTGCTGTTACTATATATAACATCCTTTGGGTTCTGTTCATTTTGCTTTTCATTATTTCATGCAGGTCTTTTCATGTTTTTCTAAGATCAATGAGCTCATCCCTTCTCATAGCACAGTAATATTCCATCACAATCATATGCTACCACTTGTCCAGTCATTCACCAATCAATGGGCATCCCCACAATTTCCAATTCTTCGCCACCACAAAGAGAGCTCCTATAATTATTTTAGAAAATATAGGTTCTTTTCCTTTTTCCCTAATCATCTTTGGAAATAGATCTAGTAGTGGTATTGTTGGGTCAAAGGGTATAGGCAGTTTAATAACTCTTTAGGTATAATTACAGATTGCTTTTCAAAATCATTGAATCAGTTCACAATTCCACCAACAGTGAATTAGTCAGGCCTGCACTTTAGAAAAATTACTTTGGTGGTCAGATGGAGGATGAATTGTAGTGGAGAGAGCATGGAGGCAGGAGATCCACCCAGAGGCTATTGCAATAATTGAGTTGTGAGGTGATACGGGTCTGGATCAGGGTGGGGATAGTTAGAGGAAAAAGGGAGCATATTCTAGAAATGTTATAAAGGTCAAATTGACAGATCTTGGCAAGATGTTGAATATGAAGGGTGATGAGAGATAGTGAGGAGTTCAGAAAGACTTCTACTTGTGAGCCTGATGGACTAAGAGGAGGGTGTTGCCTTCAACAGTAATAAAGTAAATTGGAAGGGGGAGGGCTTAGGAAGATAGATCATGAGTTCTGTTTTGGACATATTTGGCATGTCTACTGGAAATACAGTTTGAGATGGCTGGAAGGCCATTGGAGATGCAAGACTGGAGATCAGCAAAGAGTTTGAGGCTAAATAGGTAAATTTGGGAAACATTACCACAGAGGTTATAATTAAATCCATTGGAGTTGATAAGATAACACATGAAATAATACAGGGGAAGAAGAAAAGAGAACCCAAGAAAGAGTCCCAAGGGTCATCCATGGTTAATGGGTGTGACCTGGAAGAGGATCCAGTAAAGGAGACTGGGAAGTGGTCAGGCAGGCAGGAAGAGAGCCAGAGAGAGGGGCAACCCAAAGACTGAGAAAGAAGAGAGTATCTGGGGGAGAGAGTGACCAAAAGTGTCAGAGCCTGGAGAGAGGGCAAGGAGAATGATGGTTGAGAAAAGGCCATTGGATTTGGTAACTAAGAGAGCTTCAGTAATTTGGGAGACAACAGTTTTGGTGGAATGATAAAATCAGGAGCAGGATTGTAAGGACTTAAGAAGAGAGTGAGAGGAGAGAAAATGCAGGCACCCATTGTACACAGCCTTCTCAAGGATTCCTTTCTATTCCTGTATCGCCATTTGTTTAGCAATTCCCAATCAATGGGTATCAACTTTCTTTCCAGTTCAACATAGATCTTTAAGACATCTGTCGAGGAGATGGAAGTGAGGCAGGTATAGAGAATGAAGACAAGAACATGGCATGATGTAAGAGTAATTTAAGGCAGAATGAAGACCAGCAGGAGATGAGACTGTTTGGGTAAGCTAAGGACACTGGAAAAAAAACAAACGAGTGAACAAACAAAAACTACTTCTCCTTTAGGCTCAGGTTCATGCTTAGTTTCCACACAAAGGGGTAATAGAATATTCACTGTACAATGTGAATCAGATAGAGGACAGGTATTTATTTCTTACCCTTGAAAGAAATGTTAAACACCAAAGACTCTCAGTAGCTGGCAGAAGACCCTAAAACAAGATCTTGTAACTGGCATGACTACTGACCTTGGGACACATTGTCTGAAAATGAGGTAAGAGGAAGGAGCAGCACAGGAACATTATACTCTGTGGGTAGGTTAAGACCTCAATGGTGGAAGAGGAGGCAGTTTGAAAGATGGCTGCATTGATGTTTTCTGCCATGGGCAGTCTGTAGTTGTTCCAGATTGGTCAGCTAGGTGGCTCCCCTTCTTTGAAGTTCTCATTTGGTTGTGAGATCTAGTACAGTGGACAGTGGATGGCCTTTAGAGTCTGAGGACTTGGGTGTGAATTCTGAAGCCCCCTTGGGTGGTGCCATTTTCTGCATCTATAAAATGGGGTTGCATGAGATGACCTCTGAACTTTAGGAACTGCAGGCAAAGACTTCATTCTTTGCTGGCTACACTCTATCCTTAGCCAGGGGATGCTGGTTCAGAATTTCAGGTTGGGGTCCAGAAACTGGAATCCTTCCCTAATCGGGCTCTCTTCTGCTGCCTTGTCTTTATTTGGCAGCAAAGACGAGGTCTCTTGAGATGCTTGGGATCTTTAGCAATGCTCTCAAATCCCTTCAGGCAGCATCCTTTATGCTGGTAAGACAAAGAGATCACTCACTACGGGGGTCGTGGTCCAAATGGGAAGGTTTCCTGGTATTGGGGATGAAATAGAGCATTATAAAAACGCTGGCAGTCTGTCCCTTTGCCCATCTACTTGTGATCCTGCCATTTAGTCTGTGCCTCAGAACCATTTCCTTTATTCCCTCTGGGAGTGGATAGTCCCTCAATTAAGGGAAATGAAATAAGCTCAAGGGGCAGTATCTCAGATAACCCCCAGGGGGCATATGAAGCAGACTATTTCTCTGGGTTGCCCCTTCATCCTTTCAGGTGGCACTTGCCTTTGATACTGAAGGGGTGAACCTGAAGGATGGAGCCTGGATGCCTCTCCCTCCCATCTTCCCCCCAGGTTTGAGGCTGTGCTTCCTAACCCCTTCCTGGCCACCCTCTAGTCTAATCTAGGTCCTCAAATTGAATGTCTGTTCAATGTTAAACTATAAAAATGGCTCTCCACAGCTGCCCAAGGATCTACAGTCCTGCAGGGTGCTTCCTTCTCTCTGCGGCCATGCCCAGGGTCCTCATAGATTCATTTCTTTAGAAGATTGGGTCACAGCAGTTTTTAATAATATGCAACAAAAAGCAAAAGAAATTACCCTTTCTGTCCCAAACACATTTCTCCATGTCTCAGTGCAGATGAAAGATCTCCCTTGAGAGCCCTGAAATAAGGGAAATGGGGTTGGGCTTTGCTCCCACCCCTGTCTCAGGTCCCTGGACGAAGGGAAAGTGGAAAGGACACCATTCTTCTTAGCTGCCAGGCCTGCAGGAAGCAGGCATCTGGGTCACTCCTCGTCCTTTTCAGGCTGTGGGCAATACTGATCTTGGCCAGACACTAGGTGGGCATTTGAGGAGGCACCAGGTTGAGACGGGGAGTCATTCAGGTTAGTCTAGTTGGCAAACCCTCAAAGAGCAAATGATTCAATCAGTATTATTTTTCTATAAAAAAACCTTATAAAATAGTGTTATAGGCTAATGAATTAAACCCACTAGGTTTATGTTTTATTATTATATTTTATTTGTTATTATTTATTTATTTTATTATTTATTATTATTATAAATATTATATTTACTAGGAAATGTAAATAACAGAATATGGACCAGGTAGGAAATGAAAATGCACATATAAATATCATCTTATGCCTCTCTATGGGGTGGAAGAACTCATGGGCGCTTGAAGGTTCTGACAGTAGAATCCAGGCCCTGGCACATTCATACACTGGGCAGGCTTTGCATGTGGCCCCAATGACAGACTGACCTGTCCCTGGATGAGCCTCATTCTGCTTCTCTCATGCCTGGACAATGGAAGAAGAATTATTGAAACCAAGAGAGCTGTGACCTGGTGCTCAGTCCACTTCTGCACGGATGGAGGCACCGCAGCAAAAAAGGAGGGCAAAGGGCCCTAAGAATTGCATAATTTTGGGGGTGTCGTTAAAAATTAGTTTAGTTATTGGAGCTCCAAATATATGTGAGATCCTTTTCCTTCATAACCACCAGAGGTCACTGTTGCCCAGTTGCTGGACCCTTTTCAGGGATGAGGGTCCAGATGAGAGCACTTTTTTCCTTACCTAGATCCTTGTGTGTTCCACCCCACAGAGGGAGAGATTCTTGGGGTCCTTATGGCGTCACTCATCTCAGGAGTAAAGAGGTGGGGTCAGGGTGGATTTATTTTTAAAATTAAATGTGAAATTTAATATTTTCTTTCCCTCTTACTCTCTATCCATTAGAAAAAGAAAAGAAAAAAAATCCTCATAGCATTATTTGCATAACTAAGCAAGATGACTTTACTTCCTTACCATCCAGTCCCAGTGGGGACTTTTTCCTGATTAGCCTCTTAGAGGGATCCCAGGCCCCTAGGAGGGTCCACCCCTCTCCTTTCCTCCTGTAATTATTTCAGTGGATCCAAATCATGGGAACATGGTATATGAAGTCAGCAATTCAAGTGTGGGGTCAGAGGCTTCATGTGTTACCATAGAGTCCACATTCACAGAACAGCTCCCATGTAAGATGCTTGGTCCTGGGTTCACCCAGGCCTAGGAACCTCTTTACTCATCTTTGGATACAGGAAAATGCCAGGAGTTCTTGAACACTATTCTTATTCCTAGAATTGACCTCCATGGCATTCACTCCCACTGGACATGAGCAAACAGTCTCGGGAGATCATGACTTTTCCCATGGCCTCCGCTGGTCAACATCTAATCAGGTAACGGGGGCTATTCTCTGTTCTTCCTTCAAGCTCTTCGCTGGCCATCTGGACTCTCCCTCAGAGTTTCTCCTCAGGGCTGATGGCCTTCCTCTGGCCCCATCTCCAGCCTCTGCTGCTGGGCTCATGCACTAACTCCCACGCAGAGGCATGGCTTTCTGTCACACTGGCCACACCAGTCTCCCACTAATATCGTCTCTCTGTCTGTTTCCTCTCCTCCTTCTCCCCTACCTGCACTCCATGCGTGCTTCCAGGGTGAATCCAGCCAAGCCAGCTTTCAGCCTCTTTGCCTTCTTAGCAGCTCTTAGGTTGGGGCAGAGCTATATCCCCTGTTCTACTAGTCGCCAATGAGTGAGCAGAGGGCTGGTGGAGGAAGAGCTGCAGCCAATTAACTTTGATGTTCTTGATCTAAATGGGACCAAAGACTAAGTAAGGAGCCATACAAATGGCAGGATGGCTCTTGGGTTCTTCTTGGAGGAGCAATGAAGGAAGGGAGTTGTATCCAGAGTACAGATGTAGTAGGAAATGCATCCGCTGGGATAGCCAGTGATCTGGCCTTGCAGGCTGCCTAACCCCAGGCATTGGTGGGACCCTAGGGGGAGAGCACCATGGCAGGAGATGAAGCTTATTCACCAGCATCAGCTGAGGCGGAGGAGGAGAGATAGAAGGAAGCAGAGAAATCCTACCGTGTTTCCCCGATAATAAGACACTGTCTTATTAAGTTTTTGGACAGAAAAACACCAGAGGGCTTATTTTCAGGGGAGGGCTTATTTTAATGAACATTGACAGCAATTTTAATAAACAGGTAAATGTGAACAAAAAAATGTACCTTTATTCAATAATGATCATGTCATCTTCTTCAACAACATCATCATAAGTGTCCATACCCTGAATTCCGTCCTGGATGTCTTGCGCCTCCATTTCCTTCAGAAGAAGTGGACCCAATCTGTCATGTCCAGCAATATAGCTCTCTTTAAATGAATATGTCTTGTCCAGGTAACCTGCTCATAGTGCCTTGGCGACACAGCTGTCAGTAATTTTATCCCATGACTTCTTCACCCAAGTCACGACTTCTTGCAGACAGGGCTTCACAAAGTTTCCACGCTGATTTCTTTCCATTCTATTTTCAATGTAGTCATTGACTTCCATGCGCAAATGGTCCTTGAATGGCTTCTTTATTGCAATATCAAGGGCCTGGAGATAGGCAGTCATTCCTGCAGGAATCATTACTTGATCTATTCTTCTCTCTGCAAGGAAGTTCTTCATTTCTTTAGCGCGGTGAGTGCTGGCTGAATCCCAGACTATCAGACCTCTTTGGTTACCTCGCGTAACAAGTGGCAGCATTAAATCAACCCACTTTCTTATAACGGCTTGTGTACACCAGGCTTTTTCGGTTTCAAGAACATAAATGCCAGATACACGTTCAATCTTATCTTTCTTGCCCTTACTGATGATTAGAGGTGTGGCTTTCTTTCCATCCAAACTAATTGCCAAAACACAGGTGACCCGTGCACTTTCATAGCCAGTGGTGGGAATGTATATTGACGCACCCCTGTGATGAATTGTTGTTTGAGATCCTTGTCCCATAAACATTGCAGTTTCATCCATAGCAATCATATTGCAGGTTTGGTACTTGGAAATGTCGATCCTATCAATAAAGGACTTGAATGCAAGTGCACGTTTAATAACTTCAGCATCTTCCAGCTTAAACAGTGTTGTTGATCTTCTTAGGGACAGTTCATACCATTGAAGGAAACCGTCCAACCAGTGTTGTGATGCTTTGAATCCTTCTGAGACCATTTCAAACTCTGGTGCCATTGAAAGGGCAAATGCTTGAATATCAGCCCTGCACACAACCAAGGCCTTTGCTCTCCTGTCAGCAATCCATTCACCAATGAGGATCTCCAAGTCAGGATATAAGGGCTGCTGACCTGATCCAGACTTGCGCTTTTTCCCTTTTCCCTCATCCACCTGTTGATTGAGGTTGTTATAATCTGCTCTCCATTTTCTGACCATTCGAAGATCCAAAAGATTTTCT
This sequence comes from Petaurus breviceps papuanus, assembly GCF_028583685.1. NCBI lineage: Eukaryota > Metazoa > Chordata > Mammalia > Diprotodontia > Petauridae > Petaurus > Petaurus breviceps. The sequence continues at coordinate 541,596 of NW_027186352.1, forward strand.
TTACAGAAAACTGCAAGATTCTTGCCATGTGACTCCTCTACAATTGCTTTCTTCTACTCAACAGTATAGCGTAGCTCTTCCTTTTTGTACTCATGTCTGGGGGTCAAAACAGACAGAATAATAAAATTATGACCATCAGTCCTTCTTTTCACTCCATCATGCTCCCTGAGTTCTTCTTTTTTCCTCCATCATGCCCTTTTTATCCTCCATCATGCCCCCTCACTCCCGCTTACATACCGGGTTTTTATGTTGTCCTGCCTCAGCTCTCCTCCGCAGCACTGCTGTCAATGGCACCAGCAAGCAAATCACTGGGGAAGAACAG